>NW_028232040.1:190000-282500 GCF_054491065.1 Syngnathus leptorhynchus
GGCTGCGCGGCGGGAGAGTGACAGAGCTCATCCGAGCGGCTGGAACTCTGCGCCGGCGTGGTCGAGCGTGAGGCCCCGGCCCTTTGGCTGCCTGGTACCTAAAACACTTCCATTGATCCAGCCACGGAGGGTGCTGGCTGGTGGCTCCATACCTCCATAGCTCCATAGCACCAGAGCTCCATAGCTCCATAGCACCAGAGCTCCATGGCTTCAGAGCTCCATAGCACCATAGCTCCATACCTCCAGAGCTCCAGGGCTCCATAGCTCCATACCTCCAGAGCTCCATACCTCCAGAGCTCCATACCTCCAGAGCTCCATAGCTCCAGAGCTCCATAGCACCAGAGCTCCATAGCTCCATAGCACCAGAGCTCCATAGCACCAGAGCTCCATAGCACCAGAGCTCCATAGCTCCATAGCACCAGAGCTCCATAGCTCCATAGCACCAGAGCTCCATAGCTCCATAGCACCAGAGCTCCATAGCTCCATAGCACCAGAGCTCCATAGCTCCATAGCACCAGAGCTCCATAGCTCCATAGCTCCAGGGCTCCATAGCTCCAGGGCTCCATAGCTCCATAGCTCCAGGGCTCCATAGCTCCATACCTCCAGAGCTCCATACCTCCAGAGCTCCATACCTCCATAGCACCAGAGCTCCATAGCTCCAGGGCTCCATAGCTCCATACCTCCAGAGCTCCATAGCTCCATACTTCCAGAGCTCCATAGCTCCATAGCTCCATACTTCCATAGCTCCATAGCTCCATACTTCCATAGCACCTGAGCTCCATACCTCCAGAGCTCCATAGCTCCAGCCTGGGTGGCTGGTGGCTCCATAGCTCCATACTTCCATAGCTCTAAGTCAGAGAGTTGGCGAAAATTGCACTAAGTGCGAAAGCCCATTCATTTACAACGGCGTGTCCGCCAGGCGGCGACATTTCCCCGTTACCGGTGGCTGCGCGGCGGGTGAGTGACAGAGCTTATCCGAGCGGCTGGAACTCTGCGCCGGCGTGGTCGAGCGTGAGGCCTCGGCCCTTTGGCTGCCTGGTACCTAAAACACTTCCATTGATCCAGCCACGGAGGGTGCTGGCTGGTGGCTCCATACCTCCATAGCTCCATAGCACCAGAGCTCCATAGCTCCATAGCACCAGAGCTCCATGGCTTCAGAGCTCCATAGCACCATAGCTCCATACCTCCAGAGCTCCAGGGCTCCATAGCTCCATACCTCCAGAGCTCCATACCTCCAGAGCTCCATACCTCCAGAGCTCCATAGCACCAGAGCTCCATGGCTTCAGAGCTCCATAGCACCATAGCTCCATACCTCCAGAGCTCCAGGGCTCCATAGCTCCATACCTCCAGAGCTCCATACCTCCAGAGCTCCATAGCACCAGAGCTCCATGGCTTCAGAGCTCCATAGCACCATAGCTCCATACCTCCAGAGCTCCAGGGCTCCATAGCTCCATACCTCCAGAGCTCCATACCTCCAGAGCTCCATACCTCCAGAGCTCCAGAGCTCCATAGCACCAGAGCTCCATGGCTTCAGAGCTCCATAGCTCCATACCTCCAGAGCTCCAGGGCTCCATAGCTCCATACCTCCAGAGCTCCATACCTCCAGAGCTCCAGAGCTCCATAGCACCAGAGCTCCATGGCTTCAGAGCTCCATAGCACCATAGCTCCATACCTCCAGAGCTCCAGGGCTCCATAGCTCCATACCTCCAGAGCTCCATACCTCCAGAGCTCCATACCTCCAGAGCTCCATAGCTCCATAGCACCAGAGCTCCATAGCTCCATAGCACCAGAGCTCCATAGCACCAGAGCTCCATAGCACCAGAGCTCCATAGCTCCATAGCACCAGAGCTCCATAGCTCCATAGCACCAGAGCTCCATAGCTCCATAGCACCAGAGCTCCATACTTCCAGAGCTCCATAGCTCCATAGCTCCATAGCACCAGAGCTCCATAGCTCCATAGCACCAGAGCTCCATGGCTTCAGAGCTCCATAGCACCATAGCTCCATACCTCCAGAGCTCCAGGGCTCCATAGCTCCATACCTCCAGAGCTCCATACCTCCAGAGCTCCATACCTCCAGAGCTCCATAGCACCAGAGCTCCATAGCTCCATAGCACCAGAGCTCCATAGCACCAGAACTCCATAGCACCAGAGCTCCATAGCTCCATAGCACCAGAGCTCCATAGCTCCATAGCACCAGAGCTCCATACTTCCAGAGCTCCATAGCTCCATAGCTCCATAGCACCAGAGCTCCATAGCTCCATAGCACCAGAGCTCCATAGCTCCATAGCACCAGAGCTCCATACTTCCATAGCTCCATAGCTCCATACCTCCAGAGCTCCATAGCTCCATAGCTCCATACCTCCAGAGCTCCATAGCTCCAGAGCTCCATAGCTCCATAGCACCAGAGCTCCATAGCTCCATAGCACCAGAGCTCCATACTTCCATAGCTCCAGGGCTCCATAGCTCCAGGGCTCCATACCTCCAGAGCTCCATAGCTCCATACTTCCAGAGCTCCATAGCTCCATACTTCCATAGCTCCATACTTCCATACCTCCATAGCTCCATACTTCCATAGCACCAGAGCTCCATACTTCCATAGCACCAGAGCTCCATACCTCCAGAGCTCCAGAGCTCCAGCCTGGGTGGCTGGTGGCTCCATAGCTCCATACTTCCATAGCTCTAAGTCAGAGAGTTGGCGAAAATTGCACTAAGTGCGAAAGCCCATTCATTTACAACGGCGTGTCCACAAGGCGGCGACATTTCCCCGTTACCGGTGGCTGCGCGGCGGGTGAGTGACAGAGCTTATCCGAGCGGCTGGAACTCTGCGCCGGCGTGGTCGAGCGTGAGGCCTCGGCCCTTTGGCTGCCTGGTACCTAAAACACTTCCATTGATCCAGCCACGGAGGGTGCTGGCTGGTGGCTCCATACCTCCATAGCTCCATAGCACCAGAGCTCCATAGCTCCATAGCACCAGAGCTCCATGGCTTCAGAGCTCCATAGCACCATAGCTCCATACCTCCAGAGCTCCAGGGCTCCATAGCTCCATACCTCCAGAGCTCCATACCTCCAGAGCTCCATACCTCCAGAGCTCCATAGCACCAGAGCTCCATGGCTTCAGAGCTCCATAGCACCATAGCTCCATACCTCCAGAGCTCCAGGGCTCCATAGCTCCATACCTCCAGAGCTCCATACCTCCAGAGCTCCATACCTCCAGAGCTCCATAGCACCAGAGCTCCATGGCTTCAGAGCTCCATAGCACCATAGCTCCATACCTCCAGAGCTCCAGGGCTCCATAGCTCCATACCTCCAGAGCTCCATACCTCCAGAGCTCCATACCTCCAGAGCTCCATAGCACCAGAGCTCCATGGCTTCAGAGCTCCAAAGCACCATAGCTCCATACCTCCAGAGCTCCAGGGCTCCATAGCTCCATACCTCCAGAGCTCCATACCTCCAGAGCTCCATACCTCCAGAGCTCCAGAGCTCCATAGCACCAGAGCTCCATGGCTTCAGAACTCCATAGCACCATAGCTCCATACCTCCAGAGCTCCAGGGCTCCATAGCTCCATACCTCCAGAGCTCCATACCTCCAGAGCTCCAGAGCTCCATAGCACCAGAGCTCCATGGCTTCAGAGCTCCATAGCACCATAGCTCCATACCTCCAGAGCTCCAGGGCTCCATAGCTCCATACCTCCAGAGCTCCATACCTCCAGAGCTCCAGAGCTCCATAGCACCAGAGCTCCATGGCTTCAGAGCTCCATAGCACCATAGCTCCATACTTCCAGAGCTCCAGGGCTCCAAAGCTCCATACCTCCAGAGCTCCATACCTCCAGAGCGCCATACCTCCAGAGCTCCATAGCTCCATAGCACCAGAGCTCCATAGCTCCATAGCACCAGAGCTCCATAGCACCAGAGCTCCATAGCACCAGAGCTCCATAGCTCCATAGCACCAGAGCTCCATAGCTCCATAGCACCAGAGCTCCATAGCTCCATAGCACCAGAGCTCCATACTTCCAGAGCTCCATAGCTCCATAGCACCAGAGCTCCATAGCTCCATAGCACCAGAGCTCCATAGCTCCATAGCACCAGAGCTCCATACTTCCATAGCTCCATAGCTCCATACCTCCAGAGCTCCATAGCTCCATAGCTCCATACCTCCAGAGCTCCATAGCTCCAGAGCTCCATAGCTCCATAGCACCAGAGCTCCATAGCTCCATAGCACCAGAGCTCCATACTTCCATAGCTCCAGGGCTCCATAGCTCCAGGGCTCCATAGCTCCATACCTCCAGAGCTCCATAGCTCCATACTTCCAGAGCTCCATAGCTCCATAGCACCAGAGCTCCATAGCTCCATAGCACCAGAGCTCCATAGCTCCATAGCACCAGAGCTCCATAGCTCCATAGCACCAGAGCTCCATAGCTCCATAGCTCCAGGGCTCCATAGCTCCAGGGCTCCATAGCTCCATAGCTCCAGGGCTCCATAGCTCCATACCTCCAGAGCTCCATACCTCCAGAGCTCCATACCTCCATAGCACCAGAGCTCCATAGCTCCAGGGCTCCATAGCTCCATACCTCCAGAGCTCCATAGCTCCATACTTCCAGAGCTCCATAGCTCCATAGCTCCATACTTCCATAGCTCCATAGCTCCATACTTCCATAGCACCTGAGCTCCATACCTCCAGAGCTCCATAGCTCCAGCCTGGGTGGCTGGTGGCTCCATAGCTCCATACTTCCATAGCTCTAAGTCAGAGAGTTGGCGAAAATTGCACTAAGTGCGAAAGCCTATTCATTTACAACGGCGTGTCCGCCAGGCGGCGACATTTCCCCGTTACCGGTGGCTGCGCGGCGGGTGAGTGACAGAGCTTATCCGAGCGGCTGGAACTCTGCGCCGGCGTGGTCGAGCGTGAGGCCTCGGCCCTTTGGCTGCCTGGTACCTAAAACACTTCCATTGATCCAGCCAAGGAGGGTGCTGGCTGGTGGCTCCATACCTCCATAGCTCCATAGCACCAGAGCTCCATAGCTCCATAGCACCAGAGCTCCATGGCTTCAGAGCTCCATAGCACCATAGCTCCATACCTCCAGAGCTCCAGGGCTCCATAGCTCCATACCTCCAGAGCTCCATACCTCCAGAGCTCCATACCTCCAGAGCTCCATAGCACCAGAGCTCCATGGCTTCAGAGCTCCATAGCACCATAGCTCCATACCTCCAGAGCTCCAGGGCTCCATAGCTCCATACCTCCAGAGCTCCATACCTCCAGAGCTCCATACCTCCAGAGCTCCATAGCACCAGAGCTCCATGGCTTCAGAGCTCCATAGCACCATAGCTCCATACCTCCAGAGCTCCAGGGCTCCATAGCTCCATACCTCCAGAGCTCCATACCTCCAGAGCTCCATACCTCCAGAGCTCCAGAGCTCCATAGCACCAGAGCTCCATGGCTTCAGAGCTCCATAGCACCATAGCTCCATACCTCCAGAGCTCCAGGGCTCCATAGCTCCATACCTCCAGAGCTCCATACCTCCAGAGCTCCAGAGCTCCATACCACCAGAGCTCCATGGCTTCAGAGCTCCATAGCACCATAGCTCCATACCTCCAGAGCTCCAGGGCTCCATAGCTCCATACCTCCAGAGCTCCATACCTCCAGAGCTCCATACCTCCAGAGCTCCATAGCTCCATAGCACCAGAGCTCCATAGCTCCATAGCACCAGAGCTCCATAGCACCAGAGCTCCATAGCACCAGAGCTCCATAGCTCCATAGCATCAGAGCTCCATAGCTCCATAGCACCAGAGCTCCATAGCTCCATAGCACCAGAGCTCCATACTTCCAGAGCTCCATAGCTCCATAGCTCCATAGCACCAGAGCTCCATAGCTCCATAGCACCAGAGCTCCATGGCTTCAGAGCTCCATAGCACCATAGCTCCATACCTCCAGAGCTCCAGGGCTCCATAGCTCCATACCTCCAGAGCTCCATACCTCCAGAGCTCCATACCTCCAGAGCTCCATAGCACCAGAGCTCCATAGCTCCATAGCACCAGAGCTCCATAGCACCAGAGCTCCATAGCACCAGAGCTCCATAGCTCCATAGCACCAGAGCTCCATAGCTCCATAACACCGGAGCTCCATACTTCCAGAGCTCCATAGCTCCATAGCACCAGAGCTCCATAGCTCCATAGCACCAGAGCTCCATAGCTCCATAGCACCAGAGCTCCATACTTCCATAGCTCCATAGCTCCATACCTCCAGAGCTCCATAGCTCCATAGCTCCATACCTCCAGAGCTCCATAGCTCCAGAGCTCCATAGCTCCATAGCTCCATAGCACCAGAGCTCCATAGCTCCATAGCACCAGAGCTCCATACTTCCATAGCTCCAGGGCTCCATAGCTCCAGGGCTCCATACCTCCAGAGCTCCATAGCTCCATACTTCCAGAGCTCCATAGCTCCATACTTCCATAGCTCCATACTTCCATACCTCCATAGCTCCATACTTCCATAGCACCAGAGCTCCATACTTCCATAGCACCAGAGCTCCATACCTCCAGAGCTCCAGAGCTCCAGCCTGGGTGGCTGGTGGCTCCATAGCTCCATACTTCCATAGCTCTAAGTCAGAGAGTTGGCGAAAATTGCACTAAGTGCGAAAGCCCATTCATTTACAACGGCGTGTCCGCCAGGCGGCGACATTTCCCCGTTACCGGTGGCTGCGCGGCGGGTGAGTGACAGAGCTTATCCGAGCGGCTGGAACTCTGCGCCGGCGTGGTCGAGCGTGAGGCCTCGGCCCTTTGGCTGCCTGGTACCTAAAACACTTCCATTGATCCAGCCACGGAGGGTGCTGGCTGGTGGCTCCATACCTCCATAGCTCCATAGCACCAGAGCTCCATAGCTCCATAGCACCAGAGCTCCATGGCTTCAGAGCTCCATAGCACCATAGCTCCATACCTCCAGAGCTCCAGGGCTCCATAGCTCCATACCTCCAGAGCTCCATACCTCCAGAGCTCCATACCTCCAGAGCTCCATAGCACCAGAGCTCCATGGCTTCAGAGCTCCATAGCACCATAGCTCCATACCTCCAGAGCTCCAGGGCTCCATAGCTCCATACCTCCAGAGCTCCATACCTCCAGAGCTCCATACCTCCAGAGCTCCATAGCACCAGAGCTCCATGGCTTCAGAGCTCCATAGCACCATAGCTCCATACCTCCAGAGCTCCAGGGCTCCATAGCTCCATACCTCCAGAGCTCCATACCTCCAGAGCTCCATACCTCCAGAGCTCCAGAGCTCCATAGCACCAGAGCTCCATGGCTTCAGAGCTCCATAGCTCCATACCTCCAGAGCTCCAGGGCTCCATAGCTCCATACCTCCAGAGCTCCAGAGCTCCATAGCACCAGAGCTCCATGGCTTCAGAGCTCCATAGCACCATAGCTCCATACCTCCAGAGCTCCAGGGCTCCATAGCTCCATACCTCCAGAGCTCCATACCTCCAGAGCTCCATACCTCCAGAGCTCCATAGCTCCATAGCACCAGAGCTCCATAGCTCCATAGCACCAGAGCTCCATAGCACCAGAGCTCCATAGCACCAGAGCTCCATAGCTCCATAGCACCAGAGCTCCATAGCTCCATAGCACCAGAGCTCCATACTTCCAGAGCTCCATAGCTCCATAGCTCCATAGCACCAGAGCTCCATAGCTCCATAGCACCAGAGCTCCATAGCTCCATAGCACCAGAGCTCCATACTTCCATAGCTCCATAGCTCCATACCTCCAGAGCTCCATAGCTCCATAGCTCCATACCTCCAGAGCTCCATAGCTCCAGAGCTCCATAGCTCCATAGCTCCATAGCACCAGAGCTCCATAGCTCCATAGCACCAGAGCTCCATACTTCCATAGCTCCAGGGCTCCATAGCTCCAGGGCTCCATACCTCCAGAGCTCCATAGCTCCATACTTCCAGAGCTCCATAGCTCCATACTTCCATAGCTCCATACTTCCATACCTCCATAGCTCCATACTTCCATAGCACCAGAGCTCCATACTTCCATAGCACCAGAGCTCCATACCTCCAGAGCTCCAGAGCTCCAGCCTGGGTGGCTGGTGGCTCCATAGCTCCATACTTCCATAGCTCTAAGTCAGAGAGTTGGCGAAAATTGCACTAAGTGCGAAAGCCCATTCATTTACAACGGCGTGTCCACAAGGCGGCGACATTTCCCCGTTACCGGTGGCTGTGCGGCGGGTGAGTGACAGAGCTTATCCGAGCGGCTGGAACTCTGCGCCGGCGTGGTCGAGCGTGAGGCCTCGGCCCTTTGGCTGCCTGGTACCTAAAACACTTCCATTGATCCAGCCACGGAGGGTGCTGGCTGGTGGCTCCATACCTCCATAGCTCCATAGCACCAGAGCTCCATAGCTCCATAGCACCAGAGCTCCATGGCTTCAGAGCTCCATAGCACCATAGCTCCATACCTCCAGAGCTCCAGGGCTCCATAGCTCCATACCTCCAGAGCTCCATACCTCCAGAGCTCCATACCTCCAGAGCTCCATAGCACCAGAGCTCCATGGCTTCAGAGCTCCATAGCACCATAGCTCCATACCTCCAGAGCTCCAGGGCTCCATAGCTCCATACCTCCATAGCTCCATACCTCCAGAGCTCCATACCTCCAGAGCTCCATAGCACCAGAGCTCCATGGCTTCAGAGCTCCATAGCACCATAGCTCCATACCTCCAGAGCTCCAGGGCTCCATAGCTCCATACCTCCAGAGCTCCATACCTCCAGAGCTCCATAGCACCAGAGCTCCATGGCTTCAGAGCTCCATAGCACCATAGCTCCATACCTCCAGAGCTCCAGGGCTCCATAGCTCCATACCTCCAGAGCTCCATACCTCCAGAGCTCCATACCTCCAGAGCTCCAGAGCTCCATAGCACCAGAGCTCCATGGCTTCAGAGCTCCATAGCACCATAGCTCCATACCTCCAGAGCTCCAGGGCTCCATAGCTCCATACTTCCAGAGCTCCATACCTCCAGAGCTCCAGAGCTCCATAGCACCAGAGCTCCATGGCTTCAGAGCTCCATAGCACCATAGCTCCATACCTCCAGAGCTCCAGGGCTCCATAGCTCCATACCTCCAGAGCTCCATACCTCCAGAGCTCCAGAGCTCCATAGCACCAGAGCTCCATGGCTTCAGAGCTCCATAGCACCATAGCTCCATACCTCCAGAGCTCCAGGGCTCCAAAGCTCCATACCTCCAGAGCTCCATACCTCCAGAGCTCCATACCTCCAGAGCTCCATAGCTCCATAGCACCAGAGCTCCATAGCTCCATAGCACCAGAGCTCCATAGCACCAGAGCTCCATAGCACCAGAGCTCCATAGCTCCATAGCACCAGAGCTCCATAGCTCCATAGCACCAGAGCTCCATAGCTCCATAGCACCAGAGCTCCATACTTCCAGAGCTCCATAGCTCCATAGCACCAGAGCTCCATAGCTCCATAGCACCAGAGCTCCATAGCTCCATAGCACCAGAGCTCCATACTTCCATAGCTCCATAGCTCCATACCTCCAGAGCTCCATAGCTCCATAGCTCCATACCTCCAGAGCTCCATAGCTCCAGAGCTCCATAGCTCCATAGCACCAGAGCTCCATAGCTCCATAGCACCAGAGCTCCATACTTCCATAGCTCCAGGGCTCCATAGCTCCAGGGCTCCATAGCTCCATACCTCCAGAGCTCCATAGCTCCATACTTCCAGAGCTCCATAGCTCCATAGCACCAGAGCTCCATAGCTCCATAGCACCAGAGCTCCATAGCTCCATAGCACCAGAGCTCCATAGCTCCATAGCACCAGAGCTCCATAGCTCCATAGCTCCAGGGCTCCATAGCTCCATAGCTCCAGGGCTCCATAGCTCCATAGCTCCAGGGCTCCATAGCTCCATAGCTCCATACCTCCAGAGCTCCATACCTCCAGAGCTCCATACCTCCATAGCACCAGAGCTCCATAGCTCCAGGGCTCCAGGGCTCCATAGCTCCATACCTCCAGAGCTCCATAGCTCCATACTTCCAGAGCTCCATAGCTCCATAGCTCCATACTTCCATAGCTCCATAGCTCCATACTTCCATAGCACCTGAGCTCCATACCTCCAGAGCTCCATAGCTCCAGCCTGGGTGGCTGGTGGCTCCATAGCTCCATACTTCCATAGCTCTAAGTCAGAGAGTTGGCGAAAATTGCACTAAGTGCGAAAGCCCATTCATTTACAACGGCGTGTCCGCCAGGCGGCGACATTTCCCCGTTACCGGTGGCTGCGCGGCGGGTGAGTGACAGAGCTTATCCGAGCGGCTGGAACTCTGCGCCGGCGTGGTCGAGCGTGAGGCCTCGGCCCTTTGGCTGCCTGGTACCTAAAACACTTCCATTGATCCAGCCACGGAGGGTGCTGGCTGGTGGCTCCATACCTCCATAGCTCCATAGCACCAGAGCTCCATAGCTCCATAGCACCAGAGCTCCATGGCTTCAGAGCTCCATAGCACCATAGCTCCATACCTCCAGAGCTCCAGGGCTCCATAGCTCCATACCTCCAGAGCTCCATACCTCCAGAGCTCCATACCTCCAGAGCTCCATAGCACCAGAGCTCCATGGCTTCAGAGCTCCATAGCACCATAGCTCCATACCTCCAGAGCTCCAGGGCTCCATAGCTCCATACCTCCAGAGCTCCATACCTCCAGAGCTCCATACCTCCAGAGCTCCATAGCACCAGAGCTCCATGGCTTCAGAGCTCCATAGCACCATAGCTCCATACCTCCAGAGCTCCAGGGCTCCATAGCTCCATACCTCCAGAGCTCCATACCTCCAGAGCTCCAGAGCTCCATACCTCCAGAGCTCCAGAGCTCCATAGCACCAGAGCTCCATGGCTTCAGAGCTCCATAGCACCATAGCTCCATACCTCCAGAGCTCCAGGGCTCCATAGCTCCATACCTCCAGAGCTCCATACCTCCAGAGCTCCAGAGCTCCATAGCACCAGAGCTCCATGGCTTCAGAGCTCCATAGCACCATAGCTCCATACCTCCAGAGCTCCAGGGCTCCATAGCTCCATACCTCCAGAGCTCCATACCTCCAGAGCTCCATACCTCCAGAGCTCCATACCTCCAGAGCTCCATACCTCCAGAGCTCCATAGCACCAGAGCTCCATAGCTCCATAGCACCAGAGCTCCATAGCACCAGAGCTCCATAGCACCAGAGCTCCATAGCTCCATAGCACCAGAGCTCCATAGCTCCATAGCACCAGAGCTCCATACTTCCAGAGCTCCATAGCTCCATAGCTCCATAGCACCAGAGCTCCATAGCTCCATAGCACCAGAGCTCCATAGCTCCATAGCACCAGAGCTCCATACTTCCATAGCTCCATAGCTCCATACCTCCAGAGCTCCATAGCTCCATAGCTCCATACCTCCAGAGCTCCATAGCTCCAGAGCTCCATAGCTCCATAGCTCCATAGCACCAGAGCTCCATAGCTCCATAGCACCAGAGCTCCATACTTCCATAGCTCCAGGGCTCCATAGCTCCAGGGCTCCATACCTCCAGAGCTCCATAGCTCCATACTTCCAGAGCTCCATAGCTCCATACTTCCATAGCTCCATACTTCCATACCTCCATAGCTCCATACTTCCATAGCACCAGAGCTCCATACTTCCATAGCACCAGAGCTCCATACCTCCAGAGCTCCAGAGCTCCAGCCTGGGTGGCTGGTGGCTCCATAGCTCCATACTTCCATAGCTCTAAGTCAGAGAGTTGGCGAAAATTGCACTAAGTGCGAAAGCCCATTCATTTACAACGGCGTGTCCACAAGGCGGCGACATTTCCCCGTTACCGGTGGCTGCGCGGCGGGTGAGTGACAGAGCTTATCCGAGCGGCTGGAACTCTGCGCCGGCGTGGTCGAGCGTGAGGCCTCGGCCCTTTGGCTGCCTGGTACCTAAAACACTTCCATTGATCCAGCCACGGAGGGTGCTGGCTGGTGGCTCCATACCTCCATAGCTCCATAGCACCAGAGCTCCATAGCTCCATAGCACCAGAGCTCCATGGCTTCAGAGCTCCATAGCACCATAGCTCCATACCTCCAGAGCTCCAGGGCTCCATAGCTCCATACCTCCAGAGCTCCATACCTCCAGAGCTCCATACCTCCAGAGCTCCATAGCACCAGAGCTCCATGGCTTCAGAGCTCCATAGCACCATAGCTCCATACCTCCAGAGCTCCAGGGCTCCATAGCTCCATACCTCCAGAGCTCCATACCTCCAGAGCTCCATACCTCCAGAGCTCCATAGCACCAGAGCTCCATGGCTTCAGAGCTCCATAGCACCATAGCTCCATACCTCCAGAGCTCCAGGGCTCCATAGCTCCATACCTCCAGAGCTCCATACCTCCAGAGCTCCATACCTCCAGAGCTCCAGAGCTCCATAGCACCAGAGCTCCATGGCTTCAGAGCTCCATAGCACCATAGCTCCATACCTCCAGAGCTCCAGGGCTCCATAGCTCCATACCTCCAGAGCTCCATACCTCCAGAGCTCCAGAGCTCCATAGCACCAGAGCTCCATGGCTTCAGAGCTCCATAGCACCATAGCTCCATACCTCCAGAGCTCCAGGGCTCCATAGCTCCATACCTCCAGAGCTCCATACCTCCAGAGCTCCAGAGCTCCATAGCACCAGAGCTCCATGGCTTCAGAGCTCCATAGCACCATAGCTCCATACCTCCAGAGTTCCAGGGCTCCAAAGCTCCATACCTCCAGAGCTCCATACCTCCAGAGCTCCATACCTCCAGAGCTCCATAGCTCCATAGCACCAGAGCTCCATAGCTCCATAGCACCAGAGCTCCATAGCACCAGAGCTCCATAGCACCAGAGCTCCATAGCTCCATAGCACCAGAGCTCCATAGCTCCATAGCACCAGAGCTCCATAGCTCCATAGCACCAGAGCTCCATACTTCCAGAGCTCCATAGCTCCATAGCTCCATAGCACCAGAGCTCCATAGCTCCATAGCACCAGAGCTCCATAGCTCCATAGCACCAGAGCTCCATACTTCCATAGCTCCATAGCTCCATACCTCCAGAGCTCCATAGCTCCATAGCTCCATACCTCCAGAGCTCCATAGCTCCAGAGCTCCATAGCTCCATAGCACCAGAGCTCCATAGCTCCATAGCACCAGAGCTCCATACTTCCATAGCTCCAGGGCTCCATAGCTCCAGGGCTCCATAGCTCCATAGCTCCATACCTCCAGAGCTCCATAGCTCCATACTTCCAGAGCTCCATAGCTCCATAGCACCAGAGCTCCATAGCTCCATAGCACCAGAGCTCCATAGCTCCATAGCACCAGAGCTCCATAGCTCCATAGCACCAGAGCTCCATAGCTCCATAGCTCCAGGGCTCCATAGCTCCATAGCTCCAGGGCTCCATAGCTCCATAGCTCCAGGGCTCCATAGCTCCATAGCTCCATACCTCCAGAGCTCCATACCTCCAGAGCTCCATACCTCCATAGCACCAGAGCTCCATAGCTCCAGGGCTCCAGGGCTCCATAGCTCCATACCTCCAGAGCTCCATAGCTCCATACTTCCAGAGCTCCATAGCTCCATAGCTCCATACTTCCATAGCTCCATAGCTCCATACTTCCATAGCACCTGAGCTCCATACCTCCAGAGCTCCATAGCTCCAGCCTGGGTGGCTGGTGGCTCCATAGCTCCATACTTCCATAGCTCTAAGTCAGAGAGTTGGCGAAAATTGCACTAAGTGCGAAAGCCCATTCATTTACAACGGCGTGTCCGCCAGGCGGCGACATTTCCCCGTTACCGGTGGCTGCGCGGCGGGTGAGTGACAGAGCTTATCCGAGCGGCTGGAACTCTGCGCCGGCGTGGTCGAGCGTGAGGCCTCGGCCCTTTGGCTGCCTGGTACCTAAAACACTTCCATTGATCCAGCCACGGAGGGTGCTGGCTGGTGGCTCCATACCTCCATAGCTCCATAGCACCAGAGCTCCATAGCTCCATAGCACCAGAGCTCCATGGCTTCAGAGCTCCATAGCACCATAGCTCCATACCTCCAGAGCTCCATACTTCCAGAGCTCCATAGCTCCATAGCTCCATAGCACCAGAGCTCCATAGCTCCATAGCACCAGAGCTCCATAGCTCCATAGCACCAGAGCTCCATACTTCCATAGCTCCATAGCTCCATACCTCCAGAGCTCCATAGCTCCATAGCTCCATACCTCCAGAGCTCCATAGCTCCAGAGCTCCATAGCTCCATAGCACCAGAGCTCCATAGCTCCATAGCACCAGAGCTCCATACTTCCATAGCTCCAGGGCTCCATAGCTCCAGGGCTCCATAGCTCCATACCTCCAGAGCTCCATAGCTCCATACTTCCAGAGCTCCATAGCTCCATAGCACCAGAGCTCCATAGCTCCATAGCACCAGAGCTCCATAGCTCCATAGCACCAGAGCTCCATAGCTCCATAGCACCAGAGCTCCATAGCTCCATAGCTCCAGGGCTCCATAGCTCCATAGCTCCAGGGCTCCATAGCTCCATAGCTCCAGGGCTCCATAGCTCCATAGCTCCATACCTCCAGAGCTCCATACCTCCAGAGCTCCATACCTCCATAGCACCAGAGCTCCATAGCTCCAGGGCTCCAGGGCTCCATAGCTCCATACCTCCAGAGCTCCATAGCTCCATACTTCCAGAGCTCCATAGCTCCATAGCTCCATACTTCCATAGCTCCATAGCTCCATACTTCCATAGCACCTGAGCTCCATACCTCCAGAGCTCCATAGCTCCAGCCTGGGTGGCTGGTGGCTCCATAGCTCCATACTTCCATAGCTCTAAGTCAGAGAGTTGGCGAAAATTGCACTAAGTGCGAAAGCCCATTCATTTACAACGGCGTGTCCGCCAGGCGGCGACATTTCCCCGTTACCGGTGGCTGCGCGGCGGGTGAGTGACAGAGCTTATCCGAGCGGCTGGAACTCTGCGCCGGCGTGGTCGAGCGTGAGGCCTCGGCCCTTTGGCTGCCTGGTACCTAAAACACTTCCATTGATCCAGCCACGGAGGGTGCTGGCTGGTGGCTCCATACCTCCATAGCTCCATAGCACCAGAGCTCCATAGCTCCATAGCACCAGAGCTCCATGGCTTCAGAGCTCCATAGCACCATAGCTCAATACCTCCAGAGCTCCAGGGCTCCATAGCTCCATACCTCCAGAGCTCCATACCTCCAGAGCTCCATACCTCCAGAGCTCCATAGCTCCATAGCACCAGAGCTCCATAGCTCCATAGCACCAGAGCTCCATAGCACCATAGCTCCATAGCACCAGAGCTCCATAGCTCCATAGCACCAGAGCTCCATAGCTCCATAGCACCAGAGCTCCATAGCTCCATAGCACCAGAGCTCCATACTTCCAGAGCTCCATAGCTCCATAGCTCCATAGCACCAGAGCTCCATAGCTCCATAGCACCAGAGCTCCATAGCTCCATAGCACCAGAGCTCCATACTTCCATAGCTCCATAGCTCCATACCTCCAGAGCTCCATAGCTCCATACCTCCAGAGCTCCATAGCTCCAGAGCTCCATAGCTCCATAGCACCAGAGCTCCATAGCTCCATAGCACCAGAGCTCCATACTTCCATAGCTCCAGGGCTCCATAGCTCCAGGGCTCCATAGCTCCATACCTCCAGAGCTCCATAGCTCCATACCTCCAGAGCTCCATAGCTCCATACTTCCAGAGCTCCATAGCTCCATAGCACCAGAGCTCCATAGCTCCATAGCACCAGAGCTCCATAGCTCCATAGCACCAGAGCTCCATAGCTCCATAGCACCAGAGCTCCATAGCTCCATAGCTCCAGGGCTCCATAGCTCCATAGCTCCAGGGCTCCATAGCTCCATAGCTCCAGGGCTCCATAGCTCCAGGGCTCCAGGGCTCCAGGGCTCCATAGCTCCATACCTCCAGAGTTCCATAGCTCCATACTTCCAGAGCTCTATAGCTCCATAGCTCCATACTTCCATAGCTCCATAGCTCCATACTTCCATAGCACCAGAGCTCCATACCTCCAGAGCTCCATAGCTCCAGCCTGGGTGGCTGGTGGCTCCATAGCTCCATACTTCCATAGCTCCAGTCAGAGAGTTGGCGAAAATTGCACTAAGTGCGAAAGCCCATTCATTTACAACGGCGTGTCCACAAGGCGGCGACATTTCCCCGTTACCGGTGGCTGCGCGGCGGGTGAGTGACAGAGCTTATCCGAGCGGCTGGAACTCTGCGCCGGCGTGGTCGAGCGTGAGGCCTCGGCCCTTTGGCTGCCTGGTACCTAAAACACTTCCATTGATCCAGCCACGGAGGGTGCTGGCTGGTGGCTCCATACCTCCATAGCACCAGAGCTCCATAGCTCCATAGCACCAGAGCTCCATGGCTTCAGAGCTCCATAGCACCATAGCTCCATACCTCCAGAGCTCCAGGGCTCCATAGCTCCATACCTCCAGAGCTCCATACCTCCAGAGCTCCATACCTCCAGAGCTCCATAGCACCAGAGCTCCATGGCTTCAGAGCTCCATAGCACCATAGCTCCATACCTCCAGAGCTCCAGGGCTCCATAGCTCCATACCTCCAGAGCTCCATACCTCCAGAGCTCCATACCTCCAGAGCTCCATAGCACCAGAGCTCCATGGTTTCAGAGCTCCATAGCACCATAGCTCCATACCTCCAGAGCTCCAGGGCTCCATAGCTCCATACCTCCAGAGCTCCATACCTCCAGAGCTCCATACCTCCAGAGCTCCAGAGCTCCATAGCACCAGAGCTCCATGGCTTCAGAGCTCCATAGCACCATAGCTCCATACCTCCAGAGCTCCAGGGCTCCATAGCTCCATACCTCCAGAGCTCCATACCTCCAGAGCTCCAGAGCTCCATAGCACCAGAGCTCCATGGCTTCAGAGCTCCATAGCACCATAGCTCCATACCTCCAGAGCTCCAGGGCTCCATAGCTCCATACCTCCAGAGCTCCATACCTCCAGAGCTCCATACCTCCAGAGCTCCATAGTTCCATAGCACCAGAGCTCCATAGCTCCATAGCACCAGAGCTCCATAGCACCAGAGCTCCATAGCACCAGAGCTCCATAGCTCCATAGCACCAGAGCTCCATAGCTCCATAGCACCAGAGCTCCATAGCTCCATAGCACCAGAGCTCCATACTTCCAGAGCTCCATAGCTCCATAGCTCCATAGCACCAGAGCTCCATAGCTCCATAGCACCAGAGCTCCATGGCTTCAGAGCTCCATAGCACCATAGCTCCATACCTCCAGAGCTCCAGGGCTCCATAGCTCCATACCTCCAGAGCTCCATACCTCCAGAGCTCCATACCTCCAGAGCTCCATAGCACCAGAGCTCCATAGCTCCATAGCACCAGAGCTCCATAGCACCAGAGCTCCATAGCACCAGAGCTCCATAGCTCCATAGCACCAGAGCTCCATAGCTCCATAGCACCAGAGCTCCATACTTCCAGAGCTCCATAGCTCCATAGCACCAGAGCTCCATAGCTCCATAGCACCAGAGCTCCATAGCTCCATAGCACCAGAGCTCCATACTTCCATAGCTCCATAGCTCCATACCTCCAGAGCTCCATAGCTCCATAGCTCCATACCTCCAGAGCTCCATAGCTCCAGAGCTCCATAGCTCCATAGCTCCATAGCACCAGAGCTCCATAGCTCCATAGCACCAGAGCTCCATACTTCCATAGCTCCAGGGCTCCATAGCTCCAGGGCTCCATACCTCCAGAGCTCCATAGCTCCATACTTCCAGAGCTCCATAGCTCCATACTTCCATAGCTCCATACTTCCATACCTCCATAGCTCCATACTTCCATAGCACCAGAGCTCCATACTTCCATAGCACCAGAGCTCCATACCTCCAGAGCTCCAGAGCTCCAGCCTGGGTGGCTGGTGGCTCCATAGCTCCATACTTCCATAGCTCTAAGTCAGAGAGTTGGCGAAAATTGCACTAAGTGCGAAAGCCCATTCATTTACAACGGCGTGTCCACAAGGCGGCGACATTTCCCCGTTACCGGTGGCTGCGCGGCGGGTGAGTGACAGAGCTTATCCGAGCGGCTGGAACTCTGCGCCGGCGTGGTCGAGCGTGAGGCCTCGGCCCTTTGGCTGCCTGGTACCTAAAACACTTCCATTGATCCAGCCACGGAGGGTGCTGGCTGGTGGCTCCATACCTCCATAGCTCCATAGCACCAGAGCTCCATAGCTCCATAGCACCAGAGCTCCATGGCTTCAGAGCTCCATAGCACCATAGCTCCATACCTCCAGAGCTCCAGGGCTCCATAGCTCCATACCTCCAGAGCTCCATACCTCCAGAGCTCCATACCTCCAGAGCTCCATAGCACCAGAGCTCCATGGCTTCAGAGCTCCATAGCACCATAGCTCCATACCTCCAGAGCTCCAGGGCTCCATAGCTCCATACCTCCAGAGCTCCATACCTCCAGAGCTCCATACCTCCAGAGCTCCATAGCACCAGAGCTCCATGGCTTCAGAGCTCCATAGCACCATAGCTCCATACCTCCAGAGCTCCAGGGCTCCATAGCTCCATACCTCCAGAGCTCCATACCTCCAGAGCTCCAGAGCTCCATAGCACCAGAGCTCCATGGCTTCAGAGCTCCATAGCACCATAGCTCCATACCTCCAGAGCTCCAGGGCTCCATAGCTCCATACCTCCAGAGCTCCATACCTCCAGAGCTCCAGAGCTCCATAGCACCAGAGCTCCATAGCTCCATAGCTCCATAGCTCCATAGCACCAGAGCTCCATAGCACCAGAGCTCCATAGCACCAGAGCTCCATAGCTCCATAGCACCAGAGCTCCATAGCTCCATAGCACCAGAGCTCCATAGCTCCATAGCACCAGAGCTCCATACTTCCAGAGCTCCATAGCTCCATAGCTCCATAGCACCAGAGCTCCATAGCTCCATAGCACCAGAGCTCCATAGCTCCATAGCACCAGAGCTCCATACTTCCATAGCTCCATAGCTCCATACCTCCAGAGCTCCATAGCTCCATAGCTCCATACCTCCAGAGCTCCATAGCTCCAGAGCTCCATAGCTCCATAGCACCAGAGCTCCATAGCTCCATAGCACCAGAGCTCCATACTTCCATAGCTCCAGGGCTCCATAGCTCCAGGGCTCCATAGCTCCATACCTCCAGAGCTCCATAGCTCCATACTTCCAGAGCTCCATAGCTCCATAGCACCAGAGCTCCATAGCTCCATAGCACCAGAGCTCCATAGCTCCATAGCACCAGAGCTCCATAGCTCCATAGCACCAGAGCTCCATAGCTCCATAGCTCCAGGGCTCCATAGCTCCATAGCTCCAGGGCTCCATAGCTCCATAGCTCCAGGGCTCCATAGCTCCATAGCTCCATACCTCCAGAGCTCCATACCTCCAGAGCTCCATACCTCCATAGCACCAGAGCTCCATAGCTCCAGGGCTCCAGGGCTCCATACCTCCAGAGCTCCATAGCTCCATACTTCCAGAGCTCCATAGCTCCATAGCTCCATACTTCCATAGCTCCATAGCTCCATACTTCCATAGCACCTGAGCTCCATACCTCCAGAGCTCCATAGCTCCAGCCTGGGTGGCTGGTGGCTCCATAGCTCCATACTTCCATAGCTCCAGTCAGAGAGTTGGCGAAAATTGCACTAAGTGCGAAAGCCCATTCATTTACAACGGCGTGTCCACAAGGCGGCGACATTTCCCCGTTACCGGTGGCTGCGCGGCGGGTGAGTGACAGAGCTTATCCGAGTGGCTGGAACTCTGCGCCGGCGTGGTCGAGCGTGAGGCCTCGGCCCTTTGGCTGCCTGGTACCTAAAACACTTCCATTGATCCAGCCACGGAGGGTGCTGGCTGGTGGCTCCATACCTCCATAGCTCCATAGCACCAGAGCTCCATAGCTCCATAGCACCAGAGCTCCATGGCTTCAGAGCTCCATAGCACCATAGCTCCATACCTCCAGAGCTCCAGGGCTCCATAGCTCCATACCTCCAGAGCTCCATACCTCCAGAGCTCCATACCTCCAGAGCTCCATAGCACCAGAGCTCCATGGCTTCAGAGCTCCATAGCACCATAGCTCCATACCTCCAGAGCTCCAGGGCTCCATAGCTCCATACCTCCAGAGCTCCATACCTCCAGAGCTCCATACCTCCAGAGCTCCATAGCACCAGAGCTCCATGGCTTCAGAGCTCCATAGCACCATAGCTCCATACCTCCAGAGCTCCAGGGCTCCATAGCTCCATACCTCCAGAGCTTCATACCTCCAGAGCTCCATACCTCCAGAGCTCCAGAGCTCCATAGCACCAGAGCTCCATGGCTTCAGAGCTCCATAGCACCATAGCTCCATACCTCCAGAGCTCCAGGGCTCCATAGCTCCATACCTCCAGAGCTCCATACCTCCAGAGCTCCAGAGCTCCATAGCACCAGAGCTCCATGGCTTCAGAGCTCCATAGCACCATAGCTCCATACCTCCAGAGCTCCAGGGCTCCATAGCTCCATACCTCCAGAGCTCCATACCTCCAGAGCTCCATACCTCCAGAGCTCCATAGCTCCATAGCACCAGAGCTCCATAGCTCCATAGCACCAGAGCTCCATAGCACCAGAGCTCCATAGCACCAGAGCTCCATAGCTCCATAGCACCAGAGCTCCATAGCTCCATAGCACCAGAGCTCCATAGCTCCATAGCACCAGAGCTCCATACTTCCAGAGCTCCATAGCTCCATAGCTCCATAGCACCAGAGCTCCATAGCTCCATAGCACCAGAGCTCCATGGCTTCAGAGCTCCATAGCACCATAGCTCCATACCTCCAGAGCTCCAGGGCTCCATAGCTCCATACCTCCAGAGCTCCATACCTCCAGAGCTCCATACCTCCAGAGCTCCATAGCACCAGAGCTCCATAGCTCCATAGCACCAGAGCTCCATAGCACCAGAGCTCCATAGCACCAGAGCTCCATAGCTCCATAGCACCAGAGCTCCATAGCTCCATAGCACCAGAGCTCCATACTTCCAGAGCTCCATAGCTCCATAGCTCCATAGCACCAGAGCTCCATAGCTCCATAGCACCAGAGCTCCATAGCTCCATAGCACCAGAGCTCCATACTTCCATAGCTCCATAGCTCCATACCTCCAGAGCTCCATAGCTCCATAGCTCCATACCTCCAGAGCTCCATAGCTCCAGAGCTCCATAGCTCCATAGCTCCATAGCACCAGAGCTCCATAGCTCCATAGCACCAGAGCTCCATACTTCCATAGCTCCAGGGCTCCATAGCTCCAGGGCTCCATACCTCCAGAGCTCCATAGCTCCATACTTCCAGAGCTCCATAGCTCCATACTTCCATAGCTCCATACTTCCATACCTCCATGCGAATGACGTTTCTCAAACCCTCCGGCTTGATAGCGGCGGCACCACGGGAAGCCGTCCACACACACCGTCCGACCTCTATCCGAAAAGCCTTCCTGACCAACCGCGGTCGCGGGGGCGTCTGTCGCTCCGCATCGGGGGGGCGTATGGCTTCCGCGCTACGCGCTGCGGGCTCGGGGGGGCCGCAACGGCTGAGTCTGACTCGGCCGGGGCGCAGCTTCCCTCCCGGCAGTCAGCAATAGTGCCGATCGCGCCTGCCACCAGCCCCCTCCCCGACGGGTTCGTCGGCGCCGGCTGGCCACCGTCCGCCTTCGTTCCCCGAGGGTTCCCAACCAGCGCCGATCCAACTCCGCATCCTGGCCGCACGCAGTGCGTGCCTCGCGCGGGTAAGTCGCCGGCGCAGCGCCGCAGCTCCCGACCCCCGCGTACGGGAATAGTTGAGGGCCTCAGCGGGCCGCACCGACCGAGTCCGACTCGGGCCGGGGCGCAGATTCCCGCCTGGGTGACCGAACGTTCTCTGCTCGGGCCGGAGGGCCGACGCCCGTCCCCCCCCGTCGTCCCCCACGGACCGCCTCCGAGGCCACTTCGCACGGCTCATCCTCGGCCCCCTACCAATGCTTAATCGATGGGGCCGCCCGGCCGGATTCGCGCCCCCCTGTCCACCGCCAGTCTCCCCAGACTAACCCGAGTTACCGCCCAGCTCGCCTAACCTTGCACTCGCTCTGCCAAACGGTCGTGTAGTCGGCGGGCCGTCCTACGGGTCGCCCTCCGGCCCCAAACGCGCGGCGGGATAGCGGCAAGGCGGCGGCGGCGGCCAGCGGCGTCGGGGCGCTCGCACCGGAGAAGAGGCGTCTTACGAGGCCGGGCGCAGCTCCCTCTCGTTTACTTGCTGAGTAGCGGCGCTCGAAGGTTCCGCGGCGAGCGCGGCTCAACCCACCGAACGTCCCCCTGCAGCGGGCTCCATCGAAGGGCCGTCCCGCCGGATTCGCACCACCCTGTCCACCGCAAAGTCGTCCAACCGACTGCACGAGTTACCGCCCGGTTCGCCTAACCTTGCATCGCCCCGCCAAACGAGCGAGTTGCCGGCCGTCCTACGGGTCGCGCACCGGCCCCACACGTGCGGAGGGCTAGCGGCAAGGCGGCGGCGGCGGTCAGCGGCGTCGGGGTCAAACTCAGCACCGGACAGGGGGTGTCTTACGAGGCCGGGCGCAGCTCCTCTCGTTTAGGGGTCCGCGAGGGTCGCGTTCGAGGTTCCGCGTCCTCGGCTTCGGCTGCGCCGGGTCCAGCCCGATCCATCTCACCCCGCGGCAGCCTCAGACCACCTAGAGCCCCCGCGAACCGCGGCCGGCGTCCGGAAAACAGTCGCGCGAGCCCCCGCTCCGGCGGGCCGGCGAGCGAGAGGCGCTACCCAGCCACCCTCTCTCCTACCTGGTTGATCCTGCCAGTAGCATATGCTTGTCTCAAAGATTAAGCCATGCAAGTCTAAGTGCACACGGCCCGTACAGCGAAACTGCGAATGGCTCATTAAATCAGTTATGGTTCCTTTGATCGCTCCTCAGTTACTTGGATAACTGTGGCAATTCTAGAGCTAATACATGCAAACGGGCGCCGACCTCCGGGGACGCGCGCATTTATCAGACCCAAAACCCACGCGGTGCCCGGGCGCGCGGGCCCAGGGGTCGCGCCGGCGTTCACGCGCCGCGCCGCGGCCCTCCGCGCGTCCGGCCCGGCCTCCCTTGGTGATCCTCGATAACTTCCAGCCGATCGCCGGCCCTCCGCGGCGGCGACGTCTCATTCGAATGTCTGCCCTATCACCTCCGACAGGGAGGCAGCCTATCAGGTCTAAATGACTTGCATACGACCTGATTCTGGGTCAGGGTCTCGTAAGTAGCAGAGCAGCTACATCGCTGCGATCTATTGAGAGTCAGCCCTCGATCCAACCTTTTGTCGGCCGGTGTCACCTCCGGGGGCCGGTCGGCATCCCCCCTCCGGGATGGGCCGCTACCAGGGGCGTCATCGGACTTTGAAGAAATTACGCCGCGGCGGAAGACAGCGGGCGCGCCCGGGGATGAGGCAGCATCCCTGGGCCGCGGAGGGGAGGAGGCAGCCTCCCCGGGGCGGAACTTAGTCTCCGTAGAATGACGGCGGGCGTGCGTAAAGGGCGCGTCCGGGGATGAGGCAGCATCCCCGGGCCGCGGAGGGGAGGAGGCAGCCTCCCCGGGGCGGAACTTAGTCTCCGTAGAATGACGGCGGGCGTGCGTAAAGGGCGCGCCCGGGGATAGCCCATTCATTTACAACGGCGTGTCCGCCAGGCGGCGACATTTCCCCGTTACCGGTGGCTGCGCGGCGGGTGAGTGACAGAGCTTATCCGAGCGGCTGGAACTCTGCGCCGGCGTGGTCGAGCGTGAGGCCTCGGCCCTTTGGCTGCCTGGTACCTAAACACTTCCATTGATCCAGCCACGGAGGGTGCTGGCTGGTGGCTCCATACCTCCAGAGCTCCATACTTCCATAGCTGCAGAGCTCCATAGCTCCATACCTCCATACCTCCAGAGCTCCATACTTCCATAGCTCTATACTTCCATAGCTCCATAGCACCAGAGCTCCATACCTCCAGAGCTCCATAGCACCAGAGCTCCATAGCTCCATAGCACCAGAGCTCCATAGCTCCATAGCACCAGAGCTCCATACCTCCAGAGCTCCAGAGCTCCATAGCACCAGAGCTCCATAGCTCCATAGCACCAGAGCTCCATAGCTCCATAGCACCAGAGCTCCATAGCTCCATAGCTCCATAGCACCAGAGCTCCATAGCTCCATAGCACCAGAGCTCCATAGCTCCATAGCACCAGAGCTCCATACTTCCATAGCTCCAGGGCTCCATAGCTCCAGGGCTCCATAGCTCCATACCTCCATAGCTCCATAGCTCCATACTTCCAGAGCTCCATAGCTCCATACTTCCATAGCTCCATAGCTCCATACTTCCATAGCACCAGAGCTCCATACTTCCATAGCACCAGAGCTCCAGAGCTCCAGAGCTCCAGCCTGGGTGGCTGGTGGCTCCATAGCTCCATACTTCCATAGCTCTAAGTCAGAGAGTTGGCGAAAATTGCACTAAGTGCGAAAGCCCATTCATTTACAACGGCGTGTCCACAAGGCGGCGACATTTCCCCGTTACCGGTGGCTGCGCGGCGGGTGAGTGACAGAGCTTATCCGAGCGGCTGGAACTCTGCGCCGGCGTGGTCGAGCGTGAGGCCTCGGCCCTTTGGCTGCCTGGTACCTAAAACACTTCCATTGATCCAGCCACGGAGGGTGCTGGCTGGTGGCTCCATACCTCCATAGCTCCATAGCACCAGAGCTCCATAGCTCCATAGCACCAGAGCTCCATGGCTTCAGAGCTCCATAGCACCATAGCTCCATACCTCCAGAGCTCCAGGGCTCCATAGCTCCATACCTCCAGAGCTCCATACCTCCAGAGCTCCATACCTCCAGAGCTCCATAGCACCAGAGCTCCATGGCTTCAGAGCTCCATAGCACCATAGCTCCATACCTCCAGAGCTCCAGGGCTCCATAGCTCCATACCTCCAGAGCTCCATACCTCCAGAGCTCCATACCTCCAGAGCTCCATAGCACCAGAGCTCCATGGCTTCAGAGCTCCATAGCACCATAGCTCCATACCTCCAGAGCTCCAGGGCTCCATAGCTCCATACCTCCAGAGCTCCATACCTCCAGAGCTCCATACCTCCAGAGCTCCAGAGCTCCATAGCACCAGAGCTCCATGGCTTCAGAGCTCCATAGCACCATAGCTCCATACCTCCAGAGCTCCAGGGCTCCATAGCTCCATACCTCCAGAGCTCCATACCTCCAGAGCTCCAGAGCTCCATAGCACCAGAGCTCCATGGCTTCAGAGCTCCATAGCACCATAGCTCCATACCTCCAGAGCTCCAGGGCTCCATAGCTCCATACCTCCAGAGCTCCATACCTCCAGAGCTCCAGAGCTCCATAGCACCAGAGCTCCATGGCTTCAGAGCTCCATAGCACCATAGCTCCATACCTCCAGAGCTCCAGGGCTCCAAAGCTCCATACCTCCAGAGCTCCATACCTCCAGAGCTCCATACCTCCAGAGCTCCATAGCTCCATAGCACCAGAGCTCCATAGCTCCATAGCACCAGAGCTCCATAGCACCAGAGCTCCATAGCTCCATAGCACCAGAGCTCCATAGCTCCATAGCACCAGAGCTCCATAGCTCCATAGCACCAGAGCTCCATACTTCCAGAGCTCCATAGCTCCATAGCTCCATAGCACCAGAGCTCCATAGCTCCATAGCACCAGAGCTCCATAGCTCCATAGCACCAGAGCTCCATACTTCCATAGCTCCATAGCTCCATACCTCCAGAGCTCCATAGCTCCATAGCTCCATACCTCCAGAGCTCCATAGCTCCAGAGCTCCATAGCTCCATAGCACCAGAGCTCCATAGCTCCATAGCACCAGAGCTCCATACTTCCATAGCTCCAGGGCTCCATAGCTCCAGGGCTCCATAGCTCCATACCTCCAGAGCTCCATAGCTCCATACTTCCAGAGCTCCATAGCTCCATAGCACCAGAGCTCCATAGCTCCATAGCACCAGAGCTCCATAGCTCCATAGCACCAGAGCTCCATAGCTCCATAGCACCAGAGCTCCATAGCTCCATAGCTCCAGGGCTCCATAGCTCCATAGCTCCAGGGCTCCATAGCTCCATAGCTCCAGGGCTCCATAGCTCCATAGCTCCATACCTCCAGAGCTCCATACCTCCAGAGCTCCATACCTCCATAGCACCAGAGCTCCATAGCTCCAGGGCTCCAGGGCTCCATAGCTCCAGTGGCTGGATCAATGGAAGTGTTTTAGGTACCAGGCAGCCAAAGGGCCGAGGCCTCACGCTCGACCACGCCGGCGCAGAGTTCCAGCCGCTCGGATAAGCTCTGTCACTCACCCGCCGCGCAGCCACCGGTAACGGGGAAATGTCGCCGCCTGGCGGACACGCCGTTGTAAATGAATGGGCTTTCGCACTTAGTGCAATTTTCGCCAACTCTCTGACTTAGAGCTATGGAAGTATGGAGCTATGGAGCCACCAGCCACCCAGGCTGGAGCTATGGAGCTCTGGAGGTATGGAGCTCAGGTGCTATGGAAGTATGGAGCTATGGAGCTATGGAAGTATGGAGCTATGGAGCTATGGAGCTCTGGAAGTATGGAGCTATGGAGCTCTGGAGGTATGGAGCTATGGAGCCCTGGAGCCCTGGAGCTATGGAGCTCTGGTGCTATGGAGGTATGGAGCTCTGGAGGTATGGAGCTCTGGAGGTATGGAGCTATGGAGCTATGGAGCCCTGGAGCTATGGAGCTATGGAGCCCTGGAGCTGTGGAGCTATGGAGCCCTGGAGCTATGGAGCTATGGAGCTCTGGTGCTATGGAGCTATGGAGCTCTGGTGCTATGGAGCTATGGAGCTCTGGTGCTATGGAGCTATGGAGCTCTGGTGCTATGGAGCTATGGAGCTCTGGAAGTATGGAGCTATGGAGCTCTGGAGGTATGGAGCTATGGAGCCCTGGAGCTATGGAGCCCTGGAGCTATGGAAGTATGGAGCTCTGGTGCTATGGAGCTATGGAGCTCTGGTGCTATGGAGCTATGGAGCTCTGGAGGTATGGAGCTCTGGAGGTATGGAGCTCTGTAGGTATGGAGCTATGGAGCCCTGGAGCTCTGGAGGTATGGAGCTATGGTGCTATGGAGCTCTGAAGCCATGGAGCTCTGGTGCTATGGAGCTCTGGAGCTCTGGAGGTATGGAGCTCTGGAGGTATGGAGCTATGGAGCCCTGGAGCTCTGGAGGTATGGAGCTATGGTGCTATGGAGCTCTGAAGCCATGGAGCTCTGGTGCTATGGAGCTCTGGAGCTCTGGAGGTATGGAGCTCTGGAGGTATGGAGCTATGGAGCCCTGGAGCTCTGGAGGTATGGAGCTATGGTGCTATGGAGCTCTGAAGCCATGGTGCTCTGGTGCTATGGAGCTCTGGAGCTCTGGAGGTATGGAGCTCTGGAGGTATGGAGCTCTGGAGGTATGGAGCTATGGAGCCCTGGAGCTCTGGAGGTATGGAGCTATGGTGCTATGGAGCTCTGAAGCCATGGAGCTCTGGTGCTATGGAGCTCTGGAGGTATGGAGCTCTGGAGGTATGGAGCTCTGGAGGTATGGAGCTATGGAGCCCTGGAGCTCTGGAGGTATGGAGCTATGGTGCTATGGAGCTCTGAAGCCATGGAGCTCTGGTGCTATGGAGCTCTGGAGGTATGGAGCTCTGGAGGTATGGAGCTCTGGAGGTATGGAGCTATGGAGCCCTGGAGCTCTGGAGGTATGGAGCTATGGTGCTATGGAGCTCTGAAGCCATGGAGCTCTGGTGCTATGGAGCTATGGAGCTCTGGTGCTATGGAGCTATGGAGGTATGGAGCCACCAGCCAGCACCCTCCGTGGCTGGATCAATGGAAGTGTTTTAGGTACCAGGCAGCCAAAGGGCCGAGGCCTCACGCTCGACCACGCCGGCGCAGAGTTCCAGCCGCTCGGATAAGCTCTGTCACTCACCCGCCGCGCAGCCACCGGTAACGGGGAAATGTCGCCGCCTGGCGGACACGCCGTTGTAAATGAATGGGCTTTCGCACTTAGTGCAATTTTCGCCAACTCTCTGACTTAGAGCTATGGAAGTATGGAGCTATGGAGCCACCAGCCACCCAGGCTGGAGCTATGGAGCTCTGGAGGTATGGAGCTCAGGTGCTATGGAAGTATGGAGCTATGGAGCTATGGAAGTATGGAGCTATGGAGCTATGGAGCTCTGGAAGTATGGAGCTATGGAGCTCTGGAGGTATGGAGCTATGGAGCCCTGGAGCCCTGGAGCTATGGAGCTCTGGTGCTATGGAGGTATGGAGCTCTGGAGGTATGGAGCTCTGGAGGTATGGAGCTATGGAGCTATGGAGCCCTGGAGCTATGGAGCTATGGAGCCCTGGAGCTGTGGAGCTATGGAGCCCTGGAGCTATGGAGCTATGGAGCTCTGGTGCTATGGAGCTATGGAGCTCTGGTGCTATGGAGCTATGGAGCTCTGGTGCTATGGAGCTATGGAGCTCTGGTGCTATGGAGCTATGGAGCTCTGGAAGTATGGAGCTATGGAGCTCTGGAGGTATGGAGCTATGGAGCCCTGGAGCTATGGAGCCCTGGAGCTATGGAAGTATGGAGCTCTGGTGCTATGGAGCTATGGAGCTCTGGTGCTATGGAGCTATGGAGCTCTGGAGCTATGGAGCTCTGGAGGTATGGAGCTATGGAGCTATGGAGCTCTGGAGGTATGGAGCTATGGAGCTATGGAAGTATGGAGCTCTGGTGCTATGGAGCTATGGAGCTCTGGTGCTATGGAGCTATGGAGCTCTGGTGCTATGGAGCTATGGAGCTCTGGAAGTATGGAGCTCTGGTGCTATGGAGCTATGGAGCTCTGGTGCTATGGAGCTATGGAGCTCTGGTGCTATGGAGCTATGGAGCTCTGGTGCTATGGAGCTCTGGTGCTACGGAGCTCTGGTGCTATGGAGCTATGGAGCTCTGGTGCTATGGAGCTATGGAGCTCTGGAGGTATGGAGCTCTGGAGGTATGGAGCTCTGGAGGTATGGAGCTTTGGAGCCCTGGAGCTCTGGAGGTATGGAGCTATGGTGCTATGGAGCTCTGAAGCCATGGAGCTCTGGTGCTATGGAGCTCTGGAGCTCTGGAGGTATGGAGCTCTGGAGGTATGGAGCTATGGAGCCCTGGAGCTCTGGAGGTATGGAGCTATGGTGCTATGGAGCTCTGAAGCCATGGAGCTCTGGTGCTATGGAGCTCTGGAGCTCTGGAGGTATGGAGCTCTGGAGGTATGGAGCTATGGAGCCCTGGAGCTCTGGAGGTATGGAGCTATGGTGCTATGGAGCTCTGAAGCCATGGAGCTCTGGTGCTATGGAGCTCTGGAGCTCTGGAGGTATGGAGCTCTGGAGGTATGGAGCTCTGGAGGTATGGAGCTATGGAGCCCTGGAGCTCTGGAGGTATGGAGCTATGGTGCTATGGAGCTCTGAAGCCATGGAGCTCTGGTCCTATGGAGCTCTGGAGGTATGGAGCTCTGGAGGTATAGAGCTCTGGAGGTATGGAGCTATGGAGCCCTGGAGCTCTGGAGGTATGGAGCTATGGTGCTATGGAGCTCTGAAGCCATGGAGCTCTGGTGCTATGGAGCTCTGGAGGTATGGAACTCTGGAGGTATGGAGCTCTGGAGGTATGGAGCTATGGAGCCCTGGAGCTCTGGAGGTATGGAGCTATGGTGCTATGGAGCTCTGAAGCCATGGAGCTCTGGTGCTATGGAGCTCTGGAGGTATGGAGCTCTGGAGGTATGGAGCTCTGGAGGTATGGAGCTATGGAGCCCTGGAGCTCTGGAGGTATGGAGCTATGGTGCTATGGAGCTCTGAAGCCATGGAGCTCTGGTGCTATGGAGCTCTGGAGGTATGGAGCTCTGGAGGTATGGAGCTCTGGAGGTATGGAGCTATGGAGCCCTGGAGCTCTGGAGGTATGGAGCTATGGTGCTATGGAGCTCTGAAGCCATGGAGCTCTGGTGCTATGGAGCTATGGAGCTCTGGTGCTATGGAGCTATGGAGGTATGGAGCCACCAGCCAGCACCCTCCGTGGCTGGATCAATGGAAGTGTTTTAGGTACCAGGCAGCCAAAGGGCCGAGGCCTCACGCTCGACCACGCCGGCGCAGAGTTCCAGCCGCTCGGATAAGCTCTGTCACTCACCCGCCGCGCAGCCACCGGTAACGGGGAAATGTCGCCGCCTGGCGGACACGCCGTTGTAAATGAATGGGCTTTCGCACTTAGTGCAATTTTCGCCAACTCTCTGACTTAGAGCTATGGAAGTATGGAGCTATGGAGCCACCAGCCACCCAGGCTTGAGCTATGGAGCTCTGGAGGTATGGAGCTCAGGTGCTATGGAAGTATGGAGCTATGGAGCTATGGAAGTATGGAGCTATGGAGCTATGGAGCTCTGGAAGTATGGAGCTATGGAGCTCTGGAGGTATGGAGCTATGGAGCCCTGGAGCCCTGGAGCTATGGAGCTCTGGTGCTATGGAGGTATGGAGCTCTGGAGGTATGGAGCTCTGGAGGTATGGAGCTATGGAGCTATGGAGCCCTGGAGCTATGGAGCTATGGAGCCCTGGAGCTATGGAGCTATGGAGCCCTGGAGCTATGGAGCTATGGAGCTCTGGTGCTATGGAGCTATGGAGCTCTGGTGCTATGGAGCTATGGAGCTCTGGTGCTATGGAGCTATGGAGCTCTGGTGCTATGGAGCTATGGAGCTCTGGAAGTATGGAGCTATGGAGCTCTGGAGGTATGGAGCTATGGAGCCCTGGAGCTATGGAGCCCTGGAGCTATGGAAGTATGGAGCTCTGGTGCTATGGAGCTATGGAGCTCTGGTGCTATGGAGCTATGGAGCTCTGGAGCTATGGAGCTCTGGAGGTATGGAGCTATGGAGCTATGGAGCTCTGGAGGTATGGAGCTATGGAGCTATGGAAGTATGGAGCTCTGGTGCTATGGAGCTATGGAGCTCTGGTGCTATGGAGCTATGGAGCTCTGGTGTTATGGAGCTATGGAGCTATGGAGCTCTGGAAGTATGGAGCTCTGGTGCTATGGAGCTATGGAGCTCTGGTGCTATGGAGCTATGGAGCTCTGGTGCTATGGAGCTATGGAGCTCTGGTGCTATGGAGCTCTGGTGCTATGGAGCTCTGGTGCTATGGAGCTATGGAGCTCTGGTGCTATGGAGCTATGGAGCTCTGGAGGTATGGAGCTCTGGAGGTATGGAGCTCTGGAGGTATGGAGCTTTGGAGCCCTGGAGCTCTGGAGGTATGGAGCTATGGTGCTATGGAGCTCTGAAGCCATGGAGCTCTGGTGCTATGGAGCTCTGGAGCTCTGGAGGTATGGAGCTCTGGAGGTATGGAGCTATGGAGCCCTGGAGCTCTGGAGGTATGGAGCTATGGTGCTATGGAGCTCTGAAGCCATGGAGCTCTGGTGCTATGGAGCTCTGGAGCTCTGGAGGTATGGAGCTCTGGAGGTATGGAGCTATGGAGCCCTGGAGCTCTGGAGGTATGGAGCTATGGTGCTATGGAGCTCTGAAGCCATGGAGCTCTGGTGCTATGGAGCTCTGGAGCTCTGGAGGTATGGAGCTCTGGAGGTATGGAGCTCTGGAGGTATGGAGCTATGGAGCCCTGGAGCTCTGGAGGTATGGAGCTATGGTGCTATGGAGCTCTGAAGCCATGGAGCTCTGGTGCTATGGAGCTCTGGAGGTATGGAGCTCTGGAGGTATGGAGCTCTGGAGGTATGGAGCTATGGAGCCCTGGAGCTCTGGAGGTATGGAGCTATGGTGCTATGGAGCTCTGAAGCCATGGAGCTCTGGTGCTATGGAGCTCTGGAGGTATGGAGCTCTGGAGGTATGGAGCTCTGGAGGTATGGAGCTATGGAGCCCTGGAGCTCTGGAGGTATGGAGCTATGGTGCTATGGAGCTCTGAAGCCATGGAGCTCTGGTGCTATGGAGCTCTGGAGGTATGGAGCTCTGGAGGTATGGAGCTCTGGAGGTATGGAGCTATGGAGCCCTGGAGCTCTGGAGGTATGGAGCTATGGTGCTATGGAGCTCTGAAGCCATGGAGCTCTGGTGCTATGGAGCTATGGAGCTCTGGTGCTATGGAGCTATGGAGGTATGGAGCCACCAGCCAGCACCCTCCGTGGCTGGATCAATGGAAGTGTTTTAGGTACCAGGCAGCCAAAGGGCCGAGGCCTCACGCTCGACCACGCCGGCGCAGAGTTCCAGCCGCTCGGATAAGCTCTGTCACTCACCCGCCGCGCAGCCACCGGTAACGGGGAAATGTCGCCGCCTTGTGGACACGCCGTTGTAAATGAATGGGCTTTCGCACTTAGTGCAATTTTCGCCAACTCTCTGACTTAGAGCTATGGAAGTATGGAGCTATGGAGCCACCAGCCACCCAGGCTGGAGCTCTGGAGCTCTGGAGGTATGGAGCTCTGGTGCTATGGAAGTATGGAGCTCTGGTGCTATGGAAGTATGGAGCTATGGAGGTATGGAAGTATGGAGCTATGGAAGTATGGAGCTATGGAGCTCTGGAAGTATGGAGCTATGGAGCTCTGGAGGTATGGAGCCCTGGAGCTATGGAGCCCTGGAGCTATGGAAGTATGGAGCTCTGGTGCTATGGAGCTATGGAGCTCTGGTGCTATGGAGCTATGGAGCTATGGAGCTCTGGAGCTATGGAGCTCTGGAGGTATGGAGCTATGGAGCTATGGAGCTCTGGAGGTATGGAGCTATGGAGCTATGGAAGTATGGAGCTCTGGTGCTATGGAGCTATGGAGCTCTGGTGCTATGGAGCTATGGAGCTCTGGTGCTATGGAGCTATGGAGCTATGGAGCTCTGGAAGTATGGAGCTCTGGTGCTATGGAGCTATGGAGCTCTGGTGCTATGGAGCTATGGAGCTCTGGTGCTATGGAGCTCTGGTGCTATGGAGCTCTGGTGCTATGGAGCTATGGAGCTCTGGTGCTATGGAGCTCTGGAGGTATGGAGCTCTGGAGGTATGGAGCTCTGGAGGTATGGAGCTATGGAGCCCTGGAGCTCTGGAGGTATGGAGCTATTGTGCTATGGAGCTCTGAAGCCATGGAGCTCTGGTGCTATGGAGCTATGGAGCTCTGGTGCTATGGAGCTATGGAGCTATGGAGCTCTGGAAGTATGGAGCTCTGGTGCTATGGAGCTATGGAGCTCTGGTGCTATGGAGCTATGGAGCTCTGGTGCTATGGAGCTATGGAGCTCTGGTGCTATGGAGCTCTGGTGCTATGGAGCTCTGGTGCTATGGAGCTATGGAGCTCTGGTGCTATGGAGCTATGGAGCTCTGGAGGTATGGAGCTCTGGAGGTATGGAGCTCTGTAGGTATGGAGCTATGGAGCCCTGGAGCTCTGGAGGTATGGAGCTATGGTGCTATGGAGCTCTGAAGCCATGGAGCTCTGGTGCTATGGAGCTCTGGAGCTCTGGAGGTATGGAGCTCTGGAGGTATGGAGCTATGGAGCCCTGGAGCTCTGGAGGTATGGAGCTATGGTGCTATGGAGCTCTGAAGCCATGGAGCTCTGGTGCTATGGAGCTCTGGAGGTATGGAGCTCTGGAGGTATGGAGCTCTGGAGGTATGGAGCTATGGAGCCCTGGAGCTCTGGAGGTATGGAGCTATGGTGCTATGGAGCTCTGAAGCCATGGAGCTCTGGTGCTATGGAGCTCTGGAGGTATGGAGCTCTGGAGGTATGGAGCTATGGAGCCCTGGAGCTCTGGAGGTATGGAGCTATGGTGCTATGGAGCTCTGAAGCCATGGAGCTCTGGTGCTATGGAGCTATGGAGCTCTGGTGCTATGGAGCTATGGAGGTATGGAGCCACCAGCCAGCACCCTCCGTGGCTGGATCAATGGAAGTGTTTTAGGTACCAGGCAGCCAAAGGGCCGAGGCCTCACGCTCGACCACGCCGGCGCAGAGTTCCAGCCGCTCGGATAAGCTCTGTCACTCACCCGCCGCGCAGCCACCGGTAACGGGGAAATGTCGCCGCCTGGCGGACACGCCGTTGTAAATGAATGGGCTTTCGCACTTAGTGCAATTTTCGCCAACTCTCTGACTTAGAGCTATGGAAGTATGGAGCTATGGAGCCACCAGCCACCCAGGCTGGAGCTATGGAGCTCTGGAGGTATGGAGCTCAGGTGCTATGGAAGTATGGAGCTATGGAGCTATGGAAGTATGGAGCTATGGAGCTATGGAGCTCTGGAAGTATGGAGCTATGGAGCTCTGGAGGTATGGAGCTATGGAGCCCTGGAGCCCTGGAGCTATGGAGCTCTGGTGCTATGGAGGTATGGAGCTCTGGAGGTATGGAGCTCTGGAGGTATGGAGCTATGGAGCTATGGAGCCCTGGAGCTATGGAGCTATGGAGCCCTGGAGCTATGGAGCTATGGAGCCCTGGAGCTATGGAGCTATGGAGCTCTGGTGCTATGGAGCTATGGAGCTCTGGTGCTATGGATCTATGGAGCTCTGGTGCTATGAAGCTATGGAGCTCTGGTGCTATGGAGCTATGGAGCTCTGGAAGTATGGAGCTATGGAGCTCTGGAGGTATGGAGCTATGGAGCCCTGGAGCTATGGAGCCCTGGAGCTATGGAAGTATGGAGCTCTGGTGCTATGGAGCTATGGAGCTCTGGTGCTATGGAGCTATGGAGCTCTGGAGCTATGGAGCTCTGGAGGTATGGAGCTATGGAGCTATGGAGCTCTGGAGGTATGGAGCTATGGAGCTATGGAAGTATGGAGCTCTGGTGCTATGGAGCTATGGAGCTCTGGTGCTATGGAGCTATGGAGCTCTGGTGCTATGGAGCTATGGAGCTCTGGAAGTATGGAGCTCTGGTGCTATGGAGCTATGGAGCTCTGGTGCTATGGAGCTATGGAGCTCTGGTGCTATGGAGCTATGGAGCTCTGGTGCTATGGAGCTCTGGTGCTATGGAGCTATGGAGCTCTGGTGCTATGGAGCTATGGAGCTCTGGAGGTATGGAGCTCTGGAGGTATGGAGCTCTGGAGGTATGGAGCTTTGGAGCCCTGGAGCTCTGGAGGTATGGAGCTATGGTGCTATGGAGCTCTGAAGCCATGGAGCTCTGGTGCTATGGAGCTCTGGAGCTCTGGAGGTATGGAGCTCTGGAGGTATGGAGCTATGGAGCCCTGGAGCTCTGGAGGTATGGAGCTATGGTGCTATGGAGCTCTGAAGCCATGGAGCTCTGGTGCTATGGAGCTCTGGAGCTCTGGAGGTATGGAGCTCTGGAGGTATGGAGCTATGGAGCCCTGGAGCTCTGGAGGTATGGAGCTATGGTGCTATGGAGCTCTGAAGCCATGGAGCTCTGGTGCTATGGAGCTCTGGAGCTCTGGAGGTATGGAGCTCTGGAGGTATGGAGCTCTGGAGGTATGGAGCTATGGAGCCCTGGAGCTCTGGAGGTATGGAGCTATGGTGCTATGGAGCTCTGAAGCCATGGAGCTCTGGTGCTATGGAGCTCTGGAGGTATGGAGCTCTGGAGGTATGGAGCTCTGGAGGTATGGAGCTATGGAGCCCTGGAGCTCTGGAGGTATGGAGCTATGGTGCTATGGAGCTCTGAAGCCATGGAGCTCTGGTGCTATGGAGCTCTGGAGGTATGGAGCTCTGGAGGTATGGAGCTCTGGAGGTATGGAGCTATGGAGCCCTGGAGCTCTGGAGGTATGGAGCTATGGTGCTATGGAGCTCTGAAGCCATGGAGCTCTGGTGCTATGGAGCTCTGGAGGTATGGAGCTCTGGAGGTATGGAGCTCTGGAGGTATGGAGCTATGGAGCCCTGGAGCTCTGGAGGTATGGAGCTATGGTGCTATGGAGCTCTGAAGCCATGGAGCTCTGGTGCTATGGAGCTATGGAGCTCTGGTGCTATGGAGCTATGGAGGTATGGAGCCACCAGCCAGCACCCTCCGTGGCTGGATCAATGGAAGTGTTTTAGGTACCAGGCAGCCAAAGGGCCGAGGCTTCACGCTCGACCACGCCGGCGCAGAGTTCCAGCCGCTCGGATAAGCTCTGTCACTCACCCGCCGCGCAGCCACCGGTAACGGGGAAATGTCGCCGCCTTGTGGACACGCCGTTGTAAATGAATGGGCTTTCGCACTTAGTGCAATTTTCGCCAACTCTCTGACTTAGAGCTATGGAAGTATGGAGCTATGGAGCCACCAGCCACCCAGGCTGGAGCTCTGGAGCTCTGGAGGTATGGAGCTCTGGTGCTATGGAAGTATGGAGCTCTGGTGCTATGGAAGTATGGAGCTATGGAGGTATGGAAGTATGGAGCTATGGAAGTATGGAGCTATGGAGCTCTGGAAGTATGGAGCTATGGAGCTCTGGAGGTATGGAGCCCTGGAGCTATGGAGCCCTGGAGCTATGGAAGTATGGAGCTCTGGTGCTATGGAGCTATGGAGCTCTGGTGCTATGGAGCTATGGAGCTATGGAGCTCTGGAGCTATGGAGCTCTGGAGGTATGGAGCTATGGAGCTATGGAGCTCTGGAGGTATGGAGCTATGGAGCTATGGAAGTATGGAGCTCTGGTGCTATGGAGCTATGGAGCTCTGGTGCTATGGAGCTATGGAGCTCTGGTGCTATGGAGCTATGGAGCTATGGAGCTCTGGAAGTATGGAGCTCTGGTGCTATGGAGCTATGGAGCTCTGGTGCTATGGAGCTATGGAGCTCTGGTGCTATGGAGCTCTGGTGCTATGGAGCTCTGGTGCTATGGAGCTATGGAGCTCTGGTGCTATGGAGGTATGGAGCTCTGGAGGTATGGAGCTCTGGAGGTATGGAGCTATGGAGCCCTGGAGCTCTGGAGGTATGGAGCTATGGTGCTATGGAGCTCTGAAGCCATGGAGCTCTGGTGCTATGGAGCTCTGGAGCTCTGGAGGTATGGAGCTCTGGAGGTATGGAGCTATGGAGCCCTGGAGCTCTGGAGGTATGGAGCTATGGAGCTCTGAAGCCATGGAGCTCTGGTGCTATGGAGCTCTGGAGCTCTGGAGGTATGGAGCTCTGGAGGTATGGAGCTCTGGAGGTATGGAGCTATGGAGCCCTGGAGCTCTGGAGGTATGGAGCTATGGTGCTATGGAGCTCTGAAGCCATGGAGCTCTGGTGCTATGGAGCTCTGGAGGTATGGAGCTCTGGAGGTATGGAGCTCTGGAGGTATGGAGCTATGGAGCCCTGGAGCTCTGGAGGTATGGAGCTATGGTGCTATGGAGCTCTGAAGCCATGGAGCTCTGGTGCTATGGAGCTCTGGAGGTATGGAGCTCTGGAGGTATGGAGCTCTGGAGGTATGGAGCTATGGAGCCCTGGAGCTCTGGAGGTATGGAGCTATGGTGCTATGGAGCTCTGAAGCCATGGAGCTCTGGTGCTATGGAGCTATGGAGCTCTGGTGCTATGGAGCTATGGAGGTATGGAGCCACCAGCCAGCACCCTCCGTGGCTGGATCAATGGAAGTGTTTTAGGTACCAGGCAGCCAAAGGGCCGAGGCCTCACGCTCGACCACGCCGGCGCAGAGTTCCAGCCGCTCGGATAAGCTCTGTCACTCACCCGCCGCGCAGCCACCGGTAACGGGGAAATGTCGCCGCCTGGCGGACACGCCGTTGTAAATGAATGGGCTTTCGCACTTAGTGCAATTTTCGCCAACTCTCTGACTTAGAGCTATGGAAGTATGGAGCTATGGAGCCACCAGCCACCCAGGCTGGAGCTCTGGAGCTCTGGAGGTATGGAGCTCTGGTGCTATGGAAGTATGGAGCTCTGGTGCTATGGAAGTATGGAGCTATGGAGGTATGGAAGTATGGAGCTATGGAAGTATGGAGCTATGGAGCTCTGGAAGTATGGAGCTATGAAGCTCTGGAGGTATGGAGCCCTGGAGCTATGGAGCCCTGGAGCTATGGAAGTATGGAGCTCTGGTGCTATGGAGCTATGGAGCTCTGGTGCTATGGAGCTATGGAGCTATGGAGCTCTGGAGCTATGGAGCTCTGGAGGTATGGAGCTATGGAGCTATGGAGCTCTGGAGGTATGGAGCTATGGAGCTATGGAAGTATGGAGCTCTGGTGCTATGGAGCTATGGAGCTCTGGTGCTATGGAGCTATGGAGCTCTGGTGCTATGGAGCTATGGAGCTCTGGAGGTATGGAGCTATGGTGCTATGGAGCTCTGAAGCCATGGAGCTCTGGTGCTATGGAGCTATGGAGCTCTGGTGCTATGGAGCTATGGAGGTATGGAGCCACCAGCCAGCACCCTCCGTGGCTGGATCAATGGAAGTGTTTTAGGTACCAGGCAGCCAAAGGGCCGAGGCCTCACGCTCGACCACGCCGGCGCAGAGTTCCAGCCGCTCGGATAAGCTCTGTCACTCACCCGCCGCGCAGCCACCGGTAACGGGGAAATGTCGCCGCCTGGCGGACACGCCGTTGTAAATGAATGGGCTTTCGCACTTAGTGCAATTTTCGCCAACTCTCTGACTTAGAGCTATGGAAGTATGGAGCTATGGAGCCACCAGCCACCCAGGCTGGAGCTATGGAGCTCTGGAGGTATGGAGCTCAGGTGCTATGGAAGTATGGAGCTATGGAGCTATGGAAGTATGGAGCTATGGAGCTATGGAGCTCTGGAAGTATGGAGCTATGGAGCTCTGGAGGTATGGAGCTATGGAGCCCTGGAGCCCTGGAGCTATGGAGCTCTGGTGCTATGGAGGTATGGAGCTCTGGAGGTATGGAGCTCTGGAGGTATGGAGCTATGGAGCTATGGAGCCCTGGAGCTATGGAGCTATGGAGCCCTGGAGCTATGGAGCTATGGAGCCCTGGAGCTATGGAGCTATGGAGCTCTGGTGCTATGGAGCTATGGAGCTCTGGTGCTATGGAGCTATGGAGCTCTGGTGCTATGGAGCTATGGAGCTCTGGTGCTATGGAGCTATGGAGCTCTGGAAGTATGGAGCTATGGAGCTCTGGAGGTATGGAGCTATGGAGCCCTGGAGCTATGGAGCCCTGGAGCTATGGAAGTATGGAGCTCTGGTGCTATGGAGCTATGGAGCTCTGGTGCTATGGAGCTATGGAGCTCTGGAGCTATGGAGCTCTGGAGGTATGGAGCTATGGAGCTATGGAGCTCTGGTGCTATGGAGCTATGGAGCTCTGGTGCTATGGAGCTATGGAGCTCTGGTGCTATGGAGCTATGGAGCTCTGGTGCTATGGAGCTATGGAGCTCTGGAAGTATGGAGCTATGGAGCTCTGGAGGTATGGAGCTATGGAGCCCTGGAGCTATGGAGCCCTGGAGCTATGGAAGTATGGAGCTCTGGTGCTATGGAGCTATGGAGCTCTGGTGCTATGGAGCTATGGAGCTCTGGAGCTATGGAGCTCTGGAGGTATGGAGCTATGGAGCTCTGGAGGTATGGAGCTATGGAGCTATGGAAGTATGGAGCTCTGGTGCTATGGAGCTATGGAGCTCTGGTGCTATGGAGCTATGGAGCTCTGGTGCTATGGAGCTATGGAGCTCTGGAAGTATGGAGCTCTGGTGCTATGGAGCTATGGAGCTCTGGTGCTATGGAGCTATGGAGCTCTGGTGCTATGGAGCTATGGAGCTCTGGTGCTATGGAGCTCTGGTGCTACGGAGCTCTGGTGCTATGGAGCTATGGAGCTCTGGTGCTATGGAGCTATGGAGCTCTGGAGGTATGGAGCTCTGGAGGTATGGAGCTCTGGAGGTATGGAGCTTTGGAGCCCTGGAGCTCTGGAGGTATGGAGCTATGGTGCTATGGAGCTCTGAAGCCATGGAGCTCTGGTGCTATGGAGCTCTGGAGCTCTGGAGGTATGGAGCTCTGGAGGTATGGAGCTATGGAGCCCTGGAGCTCTGGAGGTATGGAGCTATGGTGCTATGGAGCTCTGAAGCCATGGAGCTCTGGTGCTATGGAGCTCTGGAGCTCTGGAGGTATGGAGCTCTGGAGGTATGGAGCTATGGAGCCCTGGAGCTCTGGAGGTATGGAGCTATGGTGCTATGGAGCTCTGAAGCCATGGAGCTCTGGTGCTATGGAGCTCTGGAGCTCTGGAGGTATGGAGCTCTGGAGGTATGGAGCTCTGGAGGTATGGAGCTATGGAGCCCTGGAGCTCTGGAGGTATGGAGCTATGGTGCTATGGAGCTCTGAAGCCATGGAGCTCTGGTGCTATGGAGCTCTGGAGGTATGGAGCTCTGGAGGTATGGAGCTCTGGAGGTATGGAGCTATGGAGCCCTGGAGCTCTGGAGGTATGGAGCTATGGTGCTATGGAGCTCTGAAGCCATGGAGCTCTGGTGCTATGGAGCTCTGGAGGTATGGAGCTCTGGAGGTATGGAGCTCTGGAGGTATGGAGCTATGGAGCCCTGGAGCTCTGGAGGTATGGAGCTATGGTGCTATGGAGCTCTGAAGCCATGGAGCTCTGGTGCTATGGAGCTCTGGAGGTATGGAGCTCTGGAGGTATGGAGCTCTGGAGGTATGGAGCTATGGAGCCCTGGAGCTCTGGAGGTATGGAGCTATGGTGCTATGGAGCTCTGAAGCCATGGAGCTCTGGTGCTATGGAGCTCTGGAGGTATGGAGCTCTGGAGGTATGGAGCTCTGGAGGTATGGAGCTATGGAGCCCTGGAGCTCTGGAGGTATGGAGCTATGGTGCTATGGAGCTCTGAAGCCATGGAGCTCTGGTGCTATGGAGCTCTGGAGGTATGGAGCTCTGGAGGTATGGAGCTCTGGAGGTATGGAGCTATGGAGCCCTGGAGCTCTGGAGGTATGGAGCTATGGTGCTATGGAGCTCTGAAGCCATGGAGCTCTGGTGCTATGGAGCTATGGAGCTCTGGTGCTATGGAGCTATGGAGGTATGGAGCCACCAGCCAGCACCCTCCGTGGCTGGATCAATGGAAGTGTTTTAGGTACCAGGCAGCCAAAGGGCCGAGGCCTCACGCTCGACCACGCCGGCGCAGAGTTCCAGCCGCTCGGATAAGCTCTGTCACTCACCCGCCGCGCAGCCACCGGTAACGGGGAAATGTCGCCGCCTGGCGGACACGCCGTTGTAAATGAATGGGCTTTCGCAGTTAGTGCAATTTTCGCCAACTCTCTGACTTAGAGCTATGGAAGTATGGAGCTATGGAGCCACCAGCCACCCAGGCTGGAGCTATGGAGCTCTGGAGGTATGGAGCTCAGGTGCTATGGAAGTATGGAGCTATGGAGCTATGGAAGTATGGAGCTATGGAGCTATGGAGCTCTGGAAGTATGGAGCTATGGAGCTCTGGAGGTATGGAGCTATGGAGCCCTGGAGCCCTGGAGCTATGGAGCTCTGGTGCTATGGAGGTATGGAGCTCTGGAGGTATGGAGCTCTGGAGGTATGGAGCTATGGAGCTATGGAGCCCTGGAGCTATGGAGCTATGGAGCCCTGGAGCTATGGAGCTATGGAGCCCTGGAGCTATGGAGCTATGGAGCTCTGGTGCTATGGAGCTATGGAGCTCTGGTGCTATGGAGCTATGGAGCTCTGGTGCTATGGAGCTATGGAGCTCTGGTGCTATGGAGCTATGGAGCTCTGGAAGTATGGAGCTATGGAGCTCTGGAGGTATGGAGCTATGGAGCCCTGGAGCTATGGAGCCCTGGAGCTATGGAAGTATGGAGCTCTGGTGCTATGGAGCTATGGAGCTCTGGTGCTATGGAGCTATGGAGCTCTGGAGCTATGGAGCTCTGGAGGTATGGAGCTATGGAGCTATGGAGCTCTGGAGGTATGGAGCTATGGAGCTATGGAAGTATGGAGCTCTGGTGCTATGGAGCTATGGAGCTCTGGTGCTATGGAGCTATGGAGCTCTGGTGCTATGGAGCTATGGAGCTATGGAGCTCTGGAAGTATGGAGCTCTGGTGCTATGGAGCTATGGAGCTCTGGTGCTATGGAGCTATGGAGCTCTGGTGCTATGGAGCTATGGAGCTCTGGTGCTATGGAGCTCTGGTGCTATGGAGCTCTGGTGCTATGGAGCTATGGAGCTCTGGTGCTATGGAGCTATGGAGCTCTGGAGGTATGGAGCTCTGGAGGTATGGAGCTTTGGAGCCCTGGAGCTCTGGAGGTATGGAGCTATGGTGCTATGGAGCTCTGAAGCCATGGAGCTCTGGTGCTATGGAGCTCTGGTGCTATGGAGCTCTGGAGCTCTGGAGGTATGGAGCTCTGGAGGTATGGAGCTATGGAGCCCTGGAGCTCTGGAGGTATGGAGCTATGGTGCTATGGAGCTCTGAAGCCATGGAGCTCTGGTGCTATGGAGCTCTGGAGCTCTGGAGGTATGGAGCTCTGGAGGTATGGAGCTATGGAGCCCTGGAGCTCTGGAGGTATGGAGCTATGGTGCTATGGAGCTCTGAAGCCATGGAGCTCTGGTGCTATGGAGCTCTGGAGCTCTGGAGGTATGGAGCTCTGGAGGTATGGAGCTCTGGAGGTATGGAGCTATGGAGCCCTGGAGCTCTGGAGGTATGGAGCTATGGTGCTATGGAGCTCTGAAGCCATGGAGCTCTGGTGCTATGGAGCTCTGGAGGTATGGAGCTCTGGAGGTATGGAGCTCTGGAGGTATGGAGCTATGGAGCCCTGGAGCTCTGGAGGTATGGAGCTATGGTGCTATGGAGCTCTGAAGCCATGGAGCTCTGGTGCTATGGAGCTCTGGAGGTATGGAGCTCTGGAGGTATGGAGCTCTGGAGGTATGGAGCTATGGAGCCCTGGAGCTCTGGAGGTATGGAGCTATGGTGCTATGGAGCTCTGAAGCCATGGAGCTCTGGTGCTATGGAGCTATGGAGCTCTGGTGCTATGGAGCTATGGAGGTATGGAGCCACCAGCCAGCACCCTCCGTGGCTGGATCAATGGAAGTGTTTTAGGTACCAGGCAGCCAAAGGGCCGAGGCCTCACGCTCGACCACGCCGGCGCAGAGTTCCAGCCGCTCGGATAAGCTCTGTCACTCACCCGCCGCGCAGCCACCGGTAACGGGGAAATGTCGCCGCCTTGTGGACACGCCGTTGTAAATGAATGGGCTTTCGCACTTAGTGCAATTTTCGCCAACTCTCTGACTTAGAGCTATGGAAGTATGGAGCTATGGAGCCACCAGCCACCCAGGCTGGAGCTCTGGAGCTCTGGAGCTCTGGTGCTATGGAAGTATGGAGCTCTGGTGCTATGGAAGTATGGAGCTATGGAGCTATGGAAGTATGGAGCTATGGAGCTCTGGAAGTATGGAGCTATGGAGCTATGGAGGTATGGAGCTATGGAGCCCTGGAGCTATGGAGCCCTGGAGCTATGGAAGTATGGAGCTCTGGTGCTATGGAGCTATGGAGCTCTGGTGCTATGGAGCTATGGAGCTCTGGTGCTATGGAGCTATGGAGCTATGGAGCTCTGGTGCTATGGAGCTATGGAGCTCTGGTGCTATGGAGCTATGGAGCTCTGGTGCTATGGAGCTATGGAGCTCTGGTGCTATGGAGCTCTGGAGCTCTGGAGGTATGGAGCTCTGGTGCTATGGAGCTATGGAGCTCTGGTGCTATGGAGCTATGGAGCTCTGGTGCTATGGAGCTCTGGAGGTATGGAGCTCTGGTGCTATGGAGCTATGGAAGTATAGAGCTATGGAAGTATGGAGCTCTGGAGGTATGGAGGTATGGAGCTATGGAGCTCTGCAGCTATGGAAGTATGGAGCTCTGGAGGTATGGAGCCACCAGCCAGCACCCTCCGTGGCTGGATCAATGGAAGTGTTTAGGTACCAGGCAGCCAAAGGGCCGAGGCCTCACGCTCGACCACGCCGGCGCAGAGTTCCAGCCGCTCGGATAAGCTCTGTCACTCACCCGCCGCGCAGCCACCGGTAACGGGGAAATGTCGCCGCCTGGCGGACACGCCGTTGTAAATGAATGGGCTATCCCCGGGCGCGCCCTTTACGCACGCCCGCCGTCATTCTACGGAGACTAAGTTCCGCCCCGGGGAGGCTGCCTCCTCCCCTCCGCGGCCCGGGGATGCTGCCTCAGCCCCGGACGCGCCCTTTACGCACGCCCGCCGTCATTCTACGGAGACTAAGTTCCGCCCCGGGGAGGCTGCCTCCTCCCCTCCGCGGCCCAGGGATGCTGCCTCATCCCCGGGCGCGCCCGCTGTCTTCCGCCGCGGCGTAATTTCTTCAAAGTCCGATGACGCCCCTGGTAGCGGCCCACCCCGGAGGGGGGATGCCGACCGGCCCCCGGAGGTGACACCGGCCGACAAAAGGTTGGATCGAGGGCTGACTCTCAATAGATCGCAGCGATGTAGCTGCTCTGCTACTTACGAGACCCTGACCCAGAATCAGGTCGTATGCAAGTCATTTAGACCTGATAGGCTGCCTCCCTGTCGGAGGTGATAGGGCAGACATTCGAATGAGACGTCGCCGCCGCGGAGGGCCGGCGATCGGCTGGAAGTTATCGAGGATCACCAAGGGAGGCCGGGCCGGACGCGCGGAGGGCCGCGGCGCGGCGCGTGAACGCCGGCGCGACCCCTGGGCCCGCGCGCCCGGGCACCGCGTGGGTTTTGGGTCTGATAAATGCGCGCGTCCCCGGAGGTCGGCGCCCGTTTGCATGTATTAGCTCTAGAATTGCCACAGTTATCCAAGTAACTGAGGAGCGATCAAAGGAACCATAACTGATTTAATGAGCCATTCGCAGTTTCGCTGTACGGGCCGTGTGCACTTAGACTTGCATGGCTTAATCTTTGAGACAAGCATATGCTACTGGCAGGATCAACCAGGTAGGAGAGAGGGTGGCTGGGTAGCGCCTCTCGCTCGCCGGCCCGCCGGAGCGGGGGCTCGCGCGACTGTTTTCCGGACGCCGGCCGCGGTTCGCGGGGGCTCTAGGTGGTCTGAGGCTGCCGCGGGGTGAGATGGATCGGGCTGGACCCGGCGCAGCCGAAGCCGAGGACGCGGAACCTCGAACGCGACCCTCGCGGACCCCTAAACGAGAGGAGCTGCGCCCGGCCTCGTAAGACACCCCCTGTCCGGTGCTGAGTTTGACCCCGACGCCGCTGACCGCCGCCGCCGCCTTGCCGCTAGCCCTCCGCACGTGTGGGGCCGGTGCGCGACCCGTAGGACGGCCGGCAACTCGCTCGTTTGGCGGGGCGATGCAAGGTTAGGCGAACCGGGCGGTAACTCGTGCAGTCGGTTGGACGACTTTGCGGTGGACAGGGTGGTGCGAATCCGGCGGGACGGCCCTTCGATGGAGCCCGCTGCAGGGGGACGTTCGGTGGGTTGAGCCGCGCTCGCCGCGGAACCTTCGAGCGCCGCTACTCAGCAAGTAAACGAGAGGGAGCTGCGCCCGGCCTCGTAAGACGCCTCTTCTCCGGTGCGAGCGCCCCGACGCCGCTGGCCGCCGCCGCCGCCTTGCCGCTATCCCGCCGCGCGTTTGGGGCCGGAGGGCGACCCGTAGGACGGCCCGCCGACTACACGACCGTTTGGCAGAGCGAGTGCAAGGTTAGGCGAGCTGGGCGGTAACTCGGGTTAGTCTGGGGAGACTGGCGGTGGACAGGGGGGCGCGAATCCGGCCGGGCGGCCCCATCGATTAAGCATTGGTAGGGGGCCGAGGATGAGCCGTGCGAAGTGGCCTCGGAGGCGGTCCGTGGGGGACGACGGGGGGGGACGGGCGTCGGCCCTCCGGCCCGAGCAGAGAACGTTCGGTCACCCAGGCGGGAATCTGCGCCCCGGCCCGAGTCGGACTCGGTCGGTGCGGCCCGCTGAGGCCCTCAACTATTCCCGTACGCGGGGGTCGGGAGCTGCGGCGCTGCGCCGGCGACTTACCCGCGCGAGGCACGCACTGCGTGCGGCCAGGATGCGGAGTTGGATCGGCGCTGGTTGGGAACCCTCGGGGAACGAAGGCGGACGGTGGCCAGCCGGCGCCGACGAACCCGTCGGGGAGGGGGCTGGTGGCAGGCGCGATCGGCACTATTGCTGACTGCCGGGAGGGAAGCTGCGCCCCGGCCGAGTCAGACTCAGCCGTTGCGGCCCCCCCGAGCCCGCAGCGCGTAGCGCGGAAGCCATACGCCCCCCCGATGCGGAGCGACAGACGCCCCCGCGACCGCGGTTGGTCGGGAAGGCTTTTCGGATAGAGGTCGGACGGTGTGTGTGGACGGCTTCCCGTGGTGCCGCCGCTATCAAGCCGGAGGGTTTGAGAAACGTCATTCGCAGAAGGACCGGCGCGGCCGGCGGACGCTCGCACGCGCGGCGCCCGACACTCAGCCGCTCGCTCGGCCTCCGTGGATCGTGGCTAGGTGGGATGGATGCTTTTTCCGGGTCGTCTCGGTCTCGCCGCAGTACGGTCGCGCCGGGGCCTGCGGGGCGGCGCGGGGAGCGCCAACATTCGTAGTTGACACTTTGTTTCATTTTATCCGAGCGGGCGGGCGCCTCGAGAGGCGGACCGTCCGGGGCGACTCTCGGCCTTTGTTTAAGGAGCCGGCCGGGCATCACGCTCCTTCCTTGGATGGACAACATTCGTAGTTGACACTTTGTGTCATTTTATCCGAGCGGGCGGGCGCCGCGAGGCGGACCGTCCGGGGCGACTCTCGGCCTGTGTTTAAGGAGCCGGCCGGGCATCACGCTCCTTCCTTGGATGGACAACATTCGCAGTTGACACTTTGTGTCATTTTATCCGAGCAGACGGGCGCCGCGAGGCGGACCGTCCGGGGCGACTCTCGGCCTGTGTTTTCGGAGCCGGCCGGGCCTCACGCTCCCTCCTTGGATGGACAACATTCGTAGTTGACACTTTGTGTCATTTTATCCGAGCGGGCGGGCGCCGCGAGGCGGACCGTCCGGGGCGACTCTCGGCCTGTGTTTAAGGAGCCGGCCGGGCATCACGCTCCTTCCTTGGATGGACAACATTCGCAGTTGACACTTTGTGTCATTTTATCCGAGCAGACGGGCGCCGCGAGGCGGACCGTCCGGGGCGACTCTCGGCCTGTGTTTTCGGAGTCGGCCGGGCCTCACGCTCCCTCCTTGGATGGACAACATTCATAGTTGACACTTTGTGTCATTTTATCCGAGCGGGCGGGCGCCGCGAGGCGGACCGTCCGGGGCGACTCTCGGCCTGTGTTTAAGGAGCCGGCCGGGCATCACGCTCCTTCCTTGGATGGACAACATTCGCAGTTGACACTTTGTGTCATTTTATCCGAGCGGACGGGCGCCGCGAGGCGGACCGTCCGGGGCGACTCTCGGCCTGTGTTTAAGGAGCCGGCCGGGCATCACGCTCCTTCCTTGGATGGACAACATTCGTAGTTGACACTTTGTGTCATTTTATCCGAGCGGGCGGGCGCCGCGAGGCGGACCGTCCGGGGCGACTCTCGGCCTGTGTTTAAGGAGCCGGCCGGGCATCACGCTCCTTCCTTGGATGGACAACATTCGCAGTTGACACTTTGTGTCATTTTATCCGAGCGGACGGGCGCCGCGAGGCGGACCGTCCGGGGCGACTCTCGGCCTGTGTTTAAGGAGCCGGCCGGGCATCACGCTCCTTCCTTGGATGGACAACATTCGTAGTTGACACTTTGTGTCATTTTATCCGAGCGGGCGGGCGCCGCGAGGCGGACCGTCCGGGGCGACTCTCGGCCTGTGTTTAAGGAGCCGGCCGGGCATCACGCTCCTTCCTTGGATGGACAACATTCGCAGTTGACACTTTGTGTCATTTTATCCGAGCAGACGGGCGCCGCGAGGCGGACCGTCCGGGGCGACTCTCGGCCTGTGTTTAAGGAGCCGGCCGGGCATCACGCTCCTTCCTTGGATGGACAACATTCGTAGTTGACACTTTGTGTCATTTTATCCGAGCGGGCGGGCGCCGCGAGGCGGACCGTCCGGGGCGACTCTCGGCCTTTGTTTAAGGAGCCGGCCGGGCATCACGCTCCTTCCTTGGATGGACAACATTCGCAGTTGACACTTTGTGTCATTTTATCCGAGCGGGCGGGCGCCGCGAGGCGGACCGTCCGGGGCGACTCTCGGCCTGTGTTTAAGGAGCCGGCCGGGCATCACGCTCCTTCCTTGGATGGACAACATTCGCAGTTGACACTTTGTGTCATTTTATCCGAGCAGACGGGCGCCGCGAGGCGGACCGTCCGGGGCGACTCTCGGCCTGTGTTTAAGGAGCCGGCCGGGCATCACGCTCCTTCCTTGGATGGACAACATTCGTAGTTGACACTTTGTGTCATTTTATCCGAGCGGGCGGGCGCCGCGAGGCGGACCGTCCGGGGCGACTCTCGGCCTGTGTTTAAGGAGCCGGCCGGGCATCACGCTCCTTCCTTGGATGGACAACATTCGCAGTTGACACTTTGTGTCATTTTATCCGAGCAGACGGGCGCCGCGAGGCGGACCGTCCGGGGCGACTCTCGGCCTGTGTTTAAGGAGCCGGCCGGGCATCACGCTCCTTCCTTGGATGGACAACATTCGCAGTTGACACTTTGTGTCATTTTGTTCGGCCTGTGTTTAAGGAGGCGGCCGTCCTCCACTCGGTCCGTGTTTAAGGAGCAACACTCGCGCTCCGGTTCGGCCTGTGTTTAAGGAGGCGGCCGTCCTCCCCTTGGTCTGTGTTAAGGGCGACACTCGGTCCGTGTTTAAGGAGCCTGGCCCTCGCGCTCCGGTTCGGCCTGTATTTAGGGAGGCGGCCGTCCTCCGCTTGGTCTGTGTTAAGGGCGACACTCGGTCCGTGTTTAAGGAGCCTGGCCCTGACGCTCCTCTCCGGCCTGTGTTTAAGGAGGCGGCCGTCCTCCCCTTGGTCTGTGTTAAGGGCGACACTCGGTCCGTGTTTAAGGAGCCTGGCCCTCGCGCTCCGGTTCGGCCTGTATTTAGGGAGGCGGCCGTCCTCCGCTTGGTCTGTGTTAAGGGCGACACTCGGTCCGTGTTTAAGGAGCCTGGCCCTGACGCTCCTCTCCGGCCTGTGTTTAAGGAGGCGGCCGTCCTCCCCTTGGTCTGTGTTAAGGGCGACACTCGGTCCGTGTTTAAGGAGCGGCCCTCGCGCTCCGGTTCGGCCTGTATTTAGGGAGGCGGCCGTCCTCCGCTTGGTCTGTGTTAAGGGCGACACTCGGTCCGTGTTTAAGGAGCGGCCCTCGCGCTCCGGTTCGGCCTGTATTTAGGGAGGCGGCCGTCCTCCGCTTGGTCTGTGTTAAGGGCGACACTCGGTCCGTGTTTAAGGAGCCGGCCCTGACGCTCCTCTTCGGCCTGTGTTTAAGGAGGCGGCCGTCCTCCACTTCCTTCCATGCACCACCACATTCGCAGTTGACACTTTGCCATTTTTTCAGAGAGGTGACACTTAGCCGTGTTTTCGAAAGTTGACACTTAGTCGTTTTTTTCAAAAGTTGACACTTTGCCGTTTTTTCAGAGAGGTGACACTTTGTCGTTTTTTCGAAAGTTGACACTTAGCCGTTTTTTCGAAAGTTGACACTTAGCCGTTTTTTCGAAAGTTGACACTTAGTCACTTTTTCGCCACAGTGACACCTCCAGCGCGTGCCACGGCGCTTTTCAGGTCTTCTATCCGACCTTGTGCTGTCGAGGACGGCGTGTCCGACGCCGTGGGGAGACCAGCACCATCTCCTCCATACTCGTAAACGAGGTGCTTTGGAAAACGGGGGGAAAGTCGATGAGTACACTGACTACTGGGACCATTTCATTGTACTCTGGCGCACCTGAAGACCAAAAAAGGTACTGCATCTTAGCCCGGGTACCTCACCCCCTGGTACCTCGAGGAGAACTTAGAAAAATTTCGACAAATTTTTGGTGAGCTCCAGGGAGAGAGGCTGATTTTTCGCTTTTTGAGGCCGACCGCCGAACCGGCGCGGGGCGGACTCACAAGCCCCGCAGAGCCGTGGGCACTTAGTCGTTTTTTCAGAGAGGCGACACTTAGTCGTTTTTTCGGAGGCGACACTTAGTCGTTTTTTCGAAAGTTGACACTTAGCCGTTTTTTCGAAAGTCGACACTTAGCCGTTTTTTTGGAAAGTTGACACTTAGTCGTTTTTTCGAAAGTTGACACTTAGTCGTTTTTTCGCCACAATTGGCTCTGAGCTCCAGGGGGAGAGGCTGGTTTTGCCTTATTTCAGGCCGGCTGGGGAACCGGCGCGGGTCGGATGCACGAGCCCGGCAGAGCCGTGGGCACTTAGAAAATTTTCGCCGATTAAGCTGGGACCTCCAGGCGGAGACCGGCATTCCTCGTCCTCGGGGTTCGACCCAGGAACCGGCGCTGGGCAGACGCCGTAGCCACGCAGAGCCGTGGGCACTTAGAAAATATTCGCCAAGTTGGCTCTGAGCTCCAGGCGGAGAGGCTGGTTTTGCCTTATTTCAGGCCGGCTGGGGAACCGGCGCGGGTCGGATGCACGAGCCCGCAGAGCCGTGGGCACTTTGCCATTTTCTCAGAGTCGACACTTAGTCGTTTTTTCAGAGAGGCGACACTCTGTCGTTTTTTCGAAAGTTGACACTTTGCCGTTTTTTCAGAGAGGCGACACTTAGCCGTTTTTTCGAAAGTTGACACTTAGCCGTTTTTTCGAAAGTCGACACTTAGCCGTTTTTTCAGAGATGTGACACTTTGCCGTTTTTTCGAAAGTCGACACTTAGCCGTTTTTTCAGAGATGTGACACTTAGAAACTTTTTGCCAAGTTGGCTGTGAGCTCCAGGAGGAGACCGTTATTTTTCGTCATTCGAGGCCGACTGCGGAACCGGCGCTGGGCGGACGCCAAAGCTCGGCAGGGCCGTGGGCACTTAGAAACTTTTTGCCAAGTTGGCTGTGAGCTCCAGGAGGAGACCGTTATTTTTCGTCATTCGAGGCCGACTGCGGAACCGGCGCTGGGCGGACGCCAAAGCTCGGCAGGGCCGTGGGCACTTAGAAACTTTTTGCCAAGTTGGCTGTGAGCTCCAGGAGGAGACCGTTATTTTTCGTCATTCGAGGCCGACTGCGGAACCGGCGCTGGGCGGACGCCAAAGCTCGGCAGGGCCGTGGGCACTTAGAAACTTTTTGCCAAGTTGGCTGTGAGCTCCAGGAGGAGACCGTTATTTTTCGTCATTCGAGGCCGACTGCGGAACCGGCGCTGGGCGGACGCCAAAGCTCGGCAGGGCCGTGGGCACTTAGAAACTTTTTGCCAAGTTGGCTGTGAGCTCCAGGAGGAGACCGTTATTTTTCGTCATTCGAGGCCGACTGCGGAACCGGCGCTGGGCGGACGCCAAAGCTCGGCAGGGCCGTGGGCACTTAGAAACTTTTTGCCAAGTTGGCTGTGAGCTCCAGGAGGAGACCGTTATTTTTCGTCATTCGAGGCCGACTGCGGAACCGGCGCTGGGCGGACGCCAAAGCTCGGCAGGGCCGTGGGCACTTAGAAACTTTTTGCCAAGTTGGCTGTGAGCTCCAGGAGGAGACCGTTATTTTTCGTCATTCGAGGCCGACTGCGGAACCGGCGCTGGGCGGACGCCAAAGCTCGGCAGGGCCGTGGGCACTTAGAAACTTTTTGCCAAGTTGGCTGTGAGCTCCAGGAGGAGACCGTTATTTTTCGTCATTCGAGGCCGACTGCGGAACCGGCGCTCGGCGGACGCCAAAGCTCGGCAGGGCCGTGGGCACTTAGAAACTTTTTGCCAAGTTGGCTGTGAGCTCCAGGAGGAGACCGTTATTTTTCGTCATTCGAGGCCGACTGCGGAACCGGCGCTGGGCGGACGCCAAAGCTCGGCAGGGCCGTGGGCACTTAGAAACTTTTTGCCAAGTTGGCTGTGAGCTCCAGGAGGAGACCGTCATTTTTCGTCATTCGAGGCCGGCTGCAGAACCGGCGCGGGTCGGATGCACGAGCCCGCAGAGCCGTGGGCACTTTGCCACTTTTTCGCCACAATTGGCTGTGAGCTCCAGGAGGAGACCGTTATTTTTCGTCATTCTAGGCCGGTTGCAGAACCGGCGCGGCTCGGATGCACGAGCCCGCAGAGCCGTGGGCACTTAGAAAATTTTCAGAGAGGCGACACTTTGCCATTTTTTCAGAGAGGTGACACTTAGTCGTTTTTTCGAAAGTTGACACTTAGCCGTTTTTTCGAAAGTTGACACTTAGTCGTTTTTTCGAAAGTTGACACTTAGTCGTTTTTTCGCCACAGTGCCCACCTCCAGCGCGTGCCACGGCGCTTTCCAGGTCTTCTATCCGACCTTGTGCTGTCGAGGACGGCGTGTCCGACGCCGTGGGGAGACCAGCACCATCTCCTCCATACTCGTAAACGAGGTGCTTTGGAAAACGGGGGGAAAGTCGATGAGTACACTGACTACTGGGACCATTTCATTGTACTCTGGCGCACCTGAAGACCAAAAAAGGTACTGCATCTTAGCCCGGGTACCTCACCCCCTGGTACCTCGAGGAGAACTTAGAAAAATTTCGACAAATTTTTGGTGAGCTCCAGGGAGAGAGGCTGATTTTTCGCTTTTTGAGGCCGACCGCCGAACCGGCGCGGGGCGGACTCACAAGCCCCGCAGAGCCGTGGGCACTCTGCCGTTTTTTCAGAGAGGCGACACTTAGTCGTTTTTTCGAAAGTTGACACTTAGCCGTTTTTTCGAAAGTTGACACTTAGCCGTTTTTTCGAAAGTCGACACTTAGCCGTTTTTTCGAAAGTTGACACTTAGTCGTTTTTTCGCCGATTTTGCTGGGACCTCCAGGCGAGGACCGGCGTTTTTCGTCTTCCGGGTCCGACCCGGGAACCAGCGCCGAGCGGACACATTCGCTCGCAAGTGCCGTTGGCACTTAGAAAATTTTTCGTTTGTCATGAGCTCCGGGCGAGGACCGGCGTTTTTCGTCTTCCGGGTTCGACCCGGGAACCAGCGCCGAGCGGACACATTCGCTCGCAAGTGCCGTTGGCACTTAGAAAATTTTTCGTTTGTCATGAGCTCCGGGCGGAGACCGGCGTTTTTCGTCTTCCGGGTCCGACCCGGGAACCAGCGCCGAGCGGACACATTCGCTCGCAAGTGCCGTTGGCACCTAGAAAATTTTTCGTTTGTCATGAGCTCCGGGCGAGGACCGGCGTTTTTCGTCTTCCGGGTTCGACCCGGGAACCAGCGCCGAGCGGACACATTCGCTCGCAAGTGCCGTTGGCACTTGGAAAATTTTTCGTTTGTCATGAGCTCCGGGCGGAGACCGGCGTTTTTCGTCTTCCGGGTTCGACCCGGGAACCAGCGCCGAGCGGACACATTCGCTCGCAAGTGCCGTTGGCACTTAGAAAATTTTTCGTTTGTCATGAGCTCCGGGCGAGGACCGGCGTTTTTCGTCTTCCGGGTTCGACCCGGGAACCAGCGCCGAGCGGACACATTCGCTCGCAAGTGCCGTTGGCACTTAGAAAATTTTTCGTTTGTCATGAGCTCCGGGCGGAGACCGGCGTTTTTCGTCTTCCGGGTTCGACCCGGGAACCAGCGCCGAGCGGACACATTCGCTCGCAAGTGCCGTTGGCACTTAGAAAATTTTTCGTTTGTCATGAGCTCCGGGCGGAGACCGGCATTTTTCGTCATTCGAGGCCGACGGGGGAACCAGCCGGAGCGGACACGTTTGCTCGGAAGAGCCGTTGGCACTTAGAAAAAATTCCGTGTCTCGTGAGCTCCAGCGGGGACAGGCTGGTTTTATTCATCCGTAGCCGACATGGGAACCAGCGCGGAGCGGATTGGTGTTGCGCTGGCATATACCTCATCTCTCTCAGGAGTCCCCCCCTTATACGTGCCGATTGTGTTTTGGAAAACGGGGGGTAACTGGATGAGTACACTGACTAGGGGGACCAGTACACTAGCGAGTGGGACCAGTACACTGACTAGTGGGACCAACACACTATGAGCGCCTGGTACCTAAAATGGAAGTATAGAGGCCGACTTTCGGGCAAGATCACGCCGTGTTAGGCTTCCAGGACCTCGGCTAAGCAATTTTAACGGGTCGCCCGGTTCTTTTTTGATCCAGCCCGGTTCTTTTTTTATCCAGCCCGGTTCTTTTTACACTTCCAGCTGGAGCTCGGGAGCGGCTTTTTGCACAAGATCACGCCGTGTTAGGCTTCCAGGACCTCGGCTAAGCAATTTTAACGGGCCGCCCGGTTCTTTTTTGATCCAGCCCGGTTCTTTTTTTTATCCAGCCTGGTTCTTTTTACACTTCCAGCTGGAGCTCGGGAGCGGCTTTTTGCACAAGATCACGCCGGGTTAGGCTTCCAGGACCTCGGCTAAGCAATTTTAACGGGTCGCCCGGTTCTTTTTTTTTATCCAGCCCGGTTCTTTTTTTTATCCAGCCTGGTTCTTTTTACACTTCCAGCTGGAGCTCGGGAGCGGCTTTTTGCACAAGATCACGCCGTGTTAGGCTTCCAGGACCTCGGCTAAGCAATTTTAACGGGTCGCCCGGTTCTTTTTTGATCCAGCCCGGTTCTTTTTTTATCCAGCCCGGTTCTTTTTACACTTCCAGCTGGAGCTCGGGAGCGGCTTTTTGCACAAGATCACGCCGTGTTAGGCTTCCAGGACCTCGGCTAAGCAATTTTAACGGGTCGCCCGGTTCTTTTTTGATCCAGCCCGGTTCTTTTTTTTATCCAGCCCGGTTCTTTTTACACTTCCAGCTGGAGCTCGGGAGCGGCTTTTTGCACAAGATCACGCCGGGTTAGGCTTCCAGGACCTCGGCTAAGCAATTTTAACGGGCCGCCCGGTTCTTTTTTTTATCCAGCCCGGTTCTTTTTACACTTCCAGCTGGAGCTCGGGAGCGGCTTTTTGCACAAGATCACGCCGGGTTAGGCTTCCAGGACCTCGGCTAAGCAATTTTAACGGGTCGCCCGGTTCTTTTTTGATCCAGCCCGGTTCTTTTTTTATCCAGCCCGGTTCTTTTTACACTTCCAGCTGGAGCTCGGGAGCGGCTTTTTGCACAAGATCACGCCGTGTTAGGCTTCCAGGACCTCGGCTAAGCAATTTTAACGGGTCGCCCGGTTCTTTTTTGATCCAGCCCGGTTCTTTTTTTTATCCAGCCCGGTTCTTTTCACACTTCCAGCTGGAGCTCGGCAGCGGCTATTTGCACAAGATCACGCCGGGTTAGGCTTCCAGGACCTCGGCTAAGCAATTTTAACGGGTCGCCCGGTTCTTTTTTGATCCAGCCCGGTTCTTTTTTTTTATCCAGCCCGGTTCTTTTTACACTTCCAGCTGGAGCTCGGGAGCGGCTTTTTGCACAAGATCACGCCGGGTTAGGCTTCCAGGACCTCGGCTAAGCAATTTTAACGGGCCGCCCGGTTCTTTTTTTTATCCAGCCCGGTTCTTTTTACACTTCCAGCTGGAGCTCGGGAGCGGCTTTTTGCACAAGATCACGCCGGGTTAGGCTTCCAGGACCTCGGCTAAGCAATTTTAACGGGTCGCCCGGTTCTTTTTTTGATCCAGCCCGGTTCTTTTTTTATCCAGCCCGGTTCTTTTTACACTTCCAGCTGGAGCTCGGGAGCGGCTTTTTGCACAAGATCACGCCGTGTTAGGCTTCCAGGACCTCGGCTAAGCAATTTTAACGGGTCGCCCGGTTCTTTTTTGATCCAGCCCGGTTCTTTTTTTTATCCAGCCCGGTTCTTTTCACACTTCCAGCTGGAGCTCGGCAGCGGCTATTTGCACAAGATCACGCCGGGTTAGGCTTCCAGGACCTCGGCTAAGCAATTTTAACGGGCCGCCCGGTTCTTTTTTTTATCCAGCCCGGTTCTTTTTACACTTCCAGCTGGAGCTCAGGAGCGGCTTTTTGCACAAGATCACGCCGTGTTAGGCTTCCAGGACCTCGGCTAAGCAATTTTAACGGGTCGCCCGGTTCTTTTTTTTTTATCCAGCCCGGTTCTTTTTTTATCCAGCCTGGTTCTTTTTACACTTCCAGCTGGAGCTCGGGAGCGGCTTTTTGCACAAGATCACGCCGTGTTAGTCTTCCAGGACGTCGGCTAAGCAATTTTAACGGGTCGCCCGGTTCTTTTTTTGATCCAGCCCGGTTCTTTTTTTATCCAGCCCGGTTCTTTTTACACTTCCAGCTGGAGCTCGGGAGCGGCTTTTTGCACAAGAACACGCCGTGTTAGGCTTCCAGGACCTCGGCTAAGCAATTTTAACGGGTCGCCCGGTTCTTTTTTGATCCAGCCCGGTTCTTTTTTTTATCCAGCCCGGTTCTTTTTACACTTCCAGCTGGAGCTCGGGAGCGGCTTTTTGCACAAGATCACGCCGTGTTAGGCTTCCAGGACCTCGGCTAAGCAATTTTAACGGGTCGCCCGGTTCTTTTTTTTTTATCCAGCCCGGTTCTTTTTTTATCCAGCCTGGTTCTTTTTACACTTCCAGCTGGAGCTCGGGAGCGGCTTTTTGCACAAGATCACGCCGTGTTAGGCTTCCAGGACGTCGGCTAAGCAATTTTAACGGGTCGCCCGGTTCTTTTTTTGATCCAGCCCGGTTCTTTTTTTATCCAGCCCGGTTCTTTTTACACTTCCAGCTGGAGCTCGGGAGCGGCTTTTTGCACAAGAACACGCCGTGTTAGGCTTCCAGGACCTCGGCTAAGCAATTTTAACGGGTCGCCCGGTTCTTTTTTGATCCAGCCCGGTTCTTTTTTTTATCCAGCCCGGTTCTTTTTACACTTCCAGCTGGAGCTCGGGAGCGGCTTTTTGCACAAGATCACGCCGTGTTAGGCTTCCAGGACGTCGGCTAAGCAATTTTAACGGGTCGCCCGGTTCTTTTTTTGATCCAGCCCGGTTCTTTTTTTATCCAGCCCGGTTCTTTTTACACTTCCAGCTGGAGCTCGGGAGCGGCTTTTTGCACAAGAACACGCCGTGTTAGGCTTCCAGGACCTCGGCTAAGCAATTTTAACGGGTCGCCCGGTTCTTTTTTGATCCAGCCCGGTTCTTTTTTTATCCAGCCCGGTTCTTTTTACACTTCCAGCTGGAGCTCGGGAGCGGCTTTTTGCACAAGATCACCCCGTGTTAGGCTTCCAGGACCTCAGCTAAGCAATTTTAACGGGTCGCCCGGTTCTTTTTTGAACCAGCCCGGTTCTTTTTTTTATCCAGCCCGGTTCTTTTTACACTTCCAGCTGGAGCTCGGGAGCGGCTTTTTGCACAAGATCACGCCGTGTTAGGCTTCCAGGACCTCGGCTAAGCAATTTTAACGGGTCGCCCGGTTCTTTTTTGATCCAGCCCGGTTCTTTTTTTATCCAGCCCGGTTCTTTTTACACTTCCAGCTGGAGCTCGGGAGCGGCTTTTTGCACAAGATCACGCCGTGTTAGGCTTCCAGGACCTCGGCTAAGCGATTTTAACGGGTCGCCCGGTTCTTTTTTTTTTATCCAGCCCGGTTCTTTTTTTATCCAGCCTGGTTCTTTTTACACTTCCAGCTGGAGCTCGGGAGCGGCTTTTTGCACAAGATCACGCCGTGTTAGGCTTCCAGGACGTCGGCTAAGCAATTTTAACGGGCCGCCCGGTTCTTTTTTGATCCAGCCCGGTTCTTTTTTTTATCCAGCCTGGTTCTTTTTACACTTCCAGCTGGAGCTCGGGAGCGGCTTTTTGCACAAGATCACGCCGGGTTAGGCTTCCAGGACCTCGGCTAAGCAATTTTAACGGGCCGCCCGGTTCTTTTTTGATCCAGCCCGGTTCTTTTTTTTATCCAGCCTGGTTCTTTTTACACTTCCAGCTGGAGCTCGGGAGCGGCTTTTTGCACAAGATCACGCCGGGTTAGGCTTCCAGGACCTCGGCTAAGCAATTTTAACGGGTCGCCCGGTTCTTTTTTGATCCAGCCCGGTTCTTTTTTTTATCCAGCCTGGTTCTTTTTACACTTCCAGCTGGAGCTCGGGAGCGGCTTTTTGCACAAGATCACGCCGTGTTAGGCTTCCAGGACCTCGGCTAAGCAATTTTAACGGGTCGCCCGGTTCTTTTTTGATCCAGCCCGGTTCTTTTTTTTATCCAGCCTGGTTCTTTTTACACTTCCAGCTGGAGCTCTGGAGCGGCTTTTTGCACAAGATCACGCCGTGTTAGGCTTCCAGGACCTCGGCTAAGCAATTTTAACGGGTCGCCCGGTTCTTTTTTTTATCCAGCCCGGTTCTTTTTTTATCCAGCCCGGTTCTTTTTACACTTCCAGCTGGAGCTCGGGAGCGGCTTTTTGCACAAGATCACGCCGTGTTAGGCTTCCAGGACCTCGGCTAAGCAATTTTAACGGGCCGCCCGGTTCTTTTTTTTATCCAGCCCGGTTCTTTTTTTATCCAGCCTGGTTCTTTTTACACTTCCAGCTGGAGCTCGGGAGCGGCTTTTTGCACAAGATCACGCCGGGTTAGGCTTCCAGGACCTCGGCTAAGCAATTTTACCGGGTCGCCCGGTTCTTTTTTTGAACCAGCCCGGTTCTTTTTACACTTCCAGCTGGAGCTCAGCAGCGGCTATTTGCACAAGATCACGCCGGGTTAGGCTTCCAGGACCTCGGTTAAGCACTTCTAACGGGCCCTGGTCCACCCCTGCCAGCGCAACTCAAAACTTGGCATTAATTTCGACCTAAGAGACGAAGTCTGATTTTTTTCTACCACTTGGGCGGCCTTTTTGCACCCAGAACACCCGCACCGGCACCATAAATTCGAAGGGTGCCGAGTGCGTCGGCGCAGATTCTGCAGATGCTACGGCCGCCACCAGTTCCGGCGGCGCGGATCCAGCGGCCGTCACCCAGTCGGTTTTCATCGGCGCAAGACGCACGGCCGCCCCCCGACACTTCCGACGGCGCGGATGCTGCGGCCGCCACCAGTTTCGGCGGCGTGGATCCAGCGGGCGTCACCCAGTCGGCCTTCGGCGGCGTGCGACGTGCAGTCCCATCCCGACAAACCTGGCTAGTCGCCAGGTGGCTCCCATGGAACTATATTGTAGCGTTGATTGGCGTACGGACTTCCAGAGTTGCCGCCGATTGCGGTTCATGTCCCCGAGTTTGCCGCTGATTGCGGTTCAGGTTCCCAGTGTGTGCCGCGAGTGTGGCCCTGGCTCCCTGAACGCCGCCAGTTGCGGTTCATGTCCCCGAGTTTGCCGCTGATTGCGGTTAATGTCCCCGAGTTTGCCGCTGATTGCGGTTCAGGTTCCCAGTGTGTGCCGCAAGTGTGGCCCTGGCTCCCTGAACGCCCTCGATTGCGGTTCATGTCCCCGAGTTTGCCGCTGATTGCGGTTCAGGTTCCCAGTGTGTGCCGCGAGTGTGGCCCTGGCTCCCTGAACGCCGCCGGTTGCAGTTCATGTCCCCGGGTAGCTGCCGATTGCGGTTCTGACTGGCCGTTTGCTACGTGGGGGTTTTGGGTTTTTTTTTTGGGACGTCGGGGGCCGTCCCCTTGGAGGGGGATACTGTCACGCCTCGTCCCCTCCATGTGTCTGTTATGGTTTTGCCCGTGTGCTCGCCCCTCCCCTCCTGTGTGCCCCTGATTGGTTTGATTGTGCTCACCTGCCTCTTGTTACCATGTCATGTATATAAGTCCTGTCTGCCCCTCATGCCCCGTCGGATCATTGTCTTTTTGTCTTTCTGTCTTTTTGTTGCTGTTGTCTTTTTGTCTTCACATCTTCTGTCTCACGTCCCTGTCGGTCAGTCATCTTGTTGGTTTTGGTTCGGAAGTCATGTTACTTTGTTAAGTCATGTCAGTTTTGCCGAGTCTGTTTTTGAGTTCCTCAAATAACAACCTGGTCCAAGCTGCACTTGGTCGCCCTGCTCCATTCCTCCTTCATCAATCCTGACAGTTTTGCCTCTGTTGAACGAGATGGGCTTTGTCCAGAAAAGAACAGAAAAACACGCGGTCATCAAATACTGTAAGTACTCTGAACAAAAGAATCCCGAGGAGTATTACTGCGCCTTGCTCAAGCTGTACCTGCCTCACCGTGCCGATTGCCAGCTAAAATCTGAGCGCTTTCCCACGTTTCAGTTGTTTCATGATCACGCCTGTGAACACTTTAACCAGAGTGACGGGAGAGCAGCATTTCAGAAAACGTGCTTATCTCGGCGAGAAAAAGTGATTTCGGCAATATAATTTAAAACGCGTGTAAAACATAAACCAAACGATGAAATTGGTTATTTCTTCATGTATAATGATCAACTCGATACTCCCTAGCCCCCAACAGCCTATTTTTTCGTATCATTTTAATCAGAGTGACGGGAGAGCAGCATTTCAGAAAACGTGCTTATCTCGGCGAGAAAAAGCGATTTCAGCACTAAAATTTAAAACGCGTGTAAAACATAAACCAAACGATGAAATTGGTTATTTCTTCATGTATAATGATCTACTCGATGCTCCCTAGCCCCCAACAGCCTATTTTTTCGTAACATTTTAATCAGAGTGACGGGAGAGCAGCATTTCAGAAAACGTGCTTATCTCGGCGAGAAAAAGCGATTTCGGCAATAAAATTTAAAACGCGTGTAAAACATAAACCAAACGATGAAATTGGTTATTTCTTCATGTATAATGATCAACTCGATGCTCCCTAGCCCCCAACAGCCTATTTTTTCATAACATTTTAATCAGAGTGACGGGAGAGCAGCATTTCAGAAAACGTGCTTATCTCGGCGAGAAAAAGCGATTTCGGCAATAAAATTTAAAACGCGTGTAAAACATAAACCAAACGATGAAATTGGTTATTTCTTCATGTATAATGATCAACTCGATGCTCCCTAGCCCCCAACAGCCTATTTTTCCATAACATTTTAATCAGAGTGACGGGAAAGCAGCATTTCAGAAAACGTGCTTATCTCGGCGAGAAAAAGCGATTTCGGCAATAAAATTTAAAACGCGTGTAAAACATAAACCAAACGATGAAATTGGTTATTTCTTCATGTATAATGATCAACTCGATGCTCCCTAGCCCCCAACAGCCTATTTTTTCATAACATTTTAATCAGAGTGACGGGAGAGCAGCATTTCAGAAAACGTGCTTATCTCGGCGAGAAAAAGCGATTTCAGCACTAAAATTTAAAACGCGTGTAAAACGTAAACCAAACGATGAAATTGGTTATTTCTTCATGTGTAATGATCAACTCGATACTCCCTAGCCCCCAACAGCCTTTTTTTTCATAACACTTTAACCAGAGTGACGGGAGAGCAGCATTTCAGAAAACGTGCTTATCTCGGCGAGAAAAAGCGATTTCGGCAATAAAATTTAAAACGCGTGTAAAACATAAACCAAACGATGAAATTGGTTATTTCTTCATGTATAATGATCAACTCGATGCTCCCTAGCCCCCAACAGCCTATTTTTTCGCAACATTTTAATCAGAGTGACGGGAGAGCAGCATTTCAGAAAACGTGCTTATCTCGGCGAGAAAAAGCGATTTCGGCAATAAAATTTAAAACGCGTGTAAAACATAAACCAAACAATGAAATTGGTTATTTCTTCATGTATAATGATCAACTCGATGGTCCCTAGCCCCCAACAGCCTATTTTTTCATAACACTTTAACCAGAGTGACGGGAGAGCAGCATTTCAGAAAACGTGCTTATCTCGGCGAGAAAAAGCGATTTCGGCAATAAAATTTAAAACGCGTGTAAAACATAAACCAAACGATGAAATTGGTTATTTCTTCATGTATAATGATCAACTCGATGCTCCCTAGCCCCCAACAGCCTATTTTTTCATAACATTTTAATCAGAGTGACGGGAGAGCAGCATTTCAGAAAACGTGCTTATCTCGGCGAGAAAAAGCGATTTCGGCAATAAAATTTAAAACGCGTGTAAAACATAAACCAAACGATGAAATTGGTTATTTCTTCGTGTATAATGATCAACTCGATACTCCCTAGCCCCCAACAGTCTTTTTTTTCATAACACTTTAACCAGAGTGACGGGAGAGCAGCATTTCAGAAAACGTGCTTATCTCGGCGAGAAAAAGCGATTTCGGCAATAAAATTTAAAACGCGTGTAAAACATAAACCAAACGATTAAATTGGTTATTTCTTCATGTATAATGATCAACTCGATGCTCCCTAGCCCCCAACAGCCTATTTTTTCGTAACATTTTAATCAGAGTGACGGGAGAGCAGCATTTCAGAAAACGTGCTTATCTCGGCGAGAAAAAGCGATTTCGGCAATAAAATTTAAAACGCGTGTAAAACATAAACCAAACGATGAAATTGGTTATTTCTTCATGTATAATGATCAACTCGATACTCCCTGGCCCCCAACAGCCTATTTTTTCATAACATTTTAATCAGAGTGACGGGAGAGCAGCATTTCAGAAAACGTGCTTATCTCGGCGAGAAAAAGCGATTTCAGCACTAAAATTTAAAACGCGTGTAAAACATAAACCAAACGATGAAATTGGTTATTTCTTCATGTATAATGATCAACTCGATACTCCCTAGCCCCCAACAGCCTTTTTTTTCATAACACTTTAACCAGAGTGACGGGAGAGCAGCATTTCAGAAAACGTGCTTATCTCGGCGAGAAAAAGCGATTTCGGCAATAAAATTTAAAACTCGTGTAAAACATAAACCAAACGATGAAATTGGTTATTTCTTCATGTATAATGATCAACTCGATGCTCCCTAGCCCCCAACAGCCTATTTTTTCGTAACATTTTAATCAGAGTGACGGGAGAGCAGCATTTCAGAAAACGTGCTTATCTCGGCGAGAAAAAGCGATTTCAGCACTAAAATTTAAAACGCGTGTAAAACATAAACCAAACGATGAAATTGGTTATTTCTTCATGTATAATGATCAACTCGATACTCCCTAGCCCCCAACAGCCTTTTTTTTCATAACACTTTAACCAGAGTGACGGGAGAGCAGCATTTCAGAAAACGTGCTTATCTCGGCGAGAAAAAGCGATTTCGGCAATAAAATTTAAAACGCGTGTAAAACATAAACCAAACGATGAAATTGGTTATTTCTTCATGTATAATGATCAACTCGATACTCCCTAGCCCCCAACAGCCTATTTTTTCATAACATTTTAATCAGAGTGACGGGAGAGCAGCATTTCAGAAAACGTGCTTATCTCGGCGAGAAAAAGCGATTTCGGCAATAAAATTTAAAACGCGTGTAAAACATAAACCAAACGATGAAATTGGTTATTTCTTCATGTATAATGATCAACTCGATACTCCCTAGCCCCCAACAGCCTATTTTTTCATAACACTTTAACCAGAGTGACGGGAGAGCAGCATTTCAGAAAACGTGCTTATCTCGGCGAGAAAAAGCGATTTCGGCAATAAAATTTAAAACGCGTGTAAAACATAAACCAAACGATGAAATTGGTTATTTCTTCATGTATAATGATCAACTCGATACTCCCTAGCCCCCAACAGCCTATTTTTTCATAACATTTTATTCAGAGTGACGGGAGAGCAGCATTTCAGAAAACGTGCTTATCTCGGCGAGAAAAAGCGATTTCGGCAATAAAATTTAAAACGCGTGTAAAACATAAACCAAACGATTAAATTGGTTATTTCTTCATGTATAATGATCAACTCGATGCTCCCTAGCCCCCAACAGCCTATTTTTTCGTAACATTTTAATCAGAGTGACGGGAGAGCAGCATTTCAGAAAACGTGCTTATCTCGGCGAGAAAAAGCGATTTCGGCAATAAAATTTAAAACGCGTGTAAAACATAAACCAAACGATGAAATTGGTTATTTCTTCATGTATAATGATCAACTCGATACTCCCTGGCCCCCAACAGCCTATTTTTTCGTAACATTTTAATCAGTGACGGGAGAGCAGCATTTCAGAAAACGTGCTTATCTCGGCGAGAAAAAGCGATTTCGGCAATAAAATTTAAAACGCGTGTAAAACATAAACCAAACGATGAAATTGGTTATTTCTTCATGTATAATGATCAACTCGATACTCCCTGGCCCCCAACAGCCTATTTTTTCTTAACATTTTAATCAGAGTGACGGGAGAGCAGCATTTCAGAAAACGTGCTTATCTCGGCGAGAAAAAGCGATTTCAGCACTAAAATTTAAAACGCGTGTAAAACATAAACCAAACGATGAAATTGGTTATTTCTTCATGTATAATGATCAACTCGATACTCCCTAGCCCCCAACAGCCTTTTTTTTCATAACACTTTAACCAGAGTGACGGGAGAGCAGCATTTCAGAAAACGTGCTTATCTCGGCGAGAAAAAGCGATTTCGGCAATAAAATTTAAAACGCGTGTAAAACATAAACCAAACGATGAAATTGGTTATTTCTTCATGTATAATGATCAACTCCATACTCCCTAGCCCCCAACAGCCTATTTTTTCATAACATTTTAATCAGAGTGACGGGAGAGCAGCATTTCAGAAAACGTGCTTATCTCGGCGAGAAAAAGCGATTTCGGCAATAAAATTTAAAACGCGTGTAAAACATAAACCAAACGATGAAATTGGTTATTTCTTCATGTATAATGATCAACTCGATACTCCCTAGCCCCCAACAGCCTATTTTTTCATAACACTTTAACCAGAGTGACGGGAGAGCAGCATTTCAGAAAACCTGCTTACCTCGGCGAGAAAAAGCGATTTCGGCAATAAAATTTAAAACGCGTGTAAAACATAAACCAAACGATGAAATTGGTTATTTCTTCATGTATAATGATCAACTCGATACTCCCTAGCCCCCAACAGCCTTTTTATTCATAACACTTTAACCAGAGTGACGAGAGAGCAGCATTTCAGAAAACGTGCTTATCTCGGCGAGAAAAAGCGATTTCGGCAATAAAATTTAAAACGCGTGTAAAACATAAACCAAACGATGAAATTGGTTATTTCTTCATGTATAATGATCAACTCGATACTCCCTAGCCCCCAACAGCCTTTTTTTTTATAACACTTTAACCAGAGTGACGGGAGAGCAGCATTTCAGAAAACGTGCTTATCTCGGCGAGAAAAAGCGATTTCGGCAATAAAATTTAAAACTCGTGTAAAACATAAACCAAACGATGAAATTGGTTATTTCTTCATGTATAATGATCAACTCGATGCTCCCTAGCCCCCAACAGCCTATTTTTTCGTAACATTTTAATCAGAGTGACGGGAGAGCAGCATTTCAGAAAACGTGCTTATCTCGGCGAGAAAAAGCGATTTCAGCACTAAAATTTAAAACGCGTGTAAAACATAAACCAAACGATGAAATTGGTTATTTCTTCATGTATAATGATCAACTCGATACTCCCTAGCCCCCAACAGCCTTTTTTTTCATAACACTTTAACCAGAGTGACGGGAGAGCAGCATTTCAGAAAACGTGCTTATCTCGGCGAGAAAAAGCGATTTCGGCAATAAAATTTAAAACGCGTGTAAAACATAAACCAAACGATGAAATTGGTTATTTCTTCATGTATAATGATCAACTCGATACTCCCTAGCCCCCAACAGCCTATTTTTTCATAACATTTTAATCAGAGTGACGGGAGAGCAGCATTTCAGAAAACGTGCTTATCTCGGCGAGAAAAAGCGATTTCGGCAATAAAATTTAAAACGCGTGTAAAACATAAACCAAACGATGAAATTGGTTATTTCTTCATGTATAATGATCAACTCGATACTCCCTAGCCCCCAACAGCCTATTTTTTCATAACACTTTAACCAGAGTGACGGGAGAGCAGCATTTCAGAAAACGTGCTTATATCGGCGAGAAAAAGCGATTTCGGCAATAAAATTTAAAACGCGTGTAAAACATAAACCAAACGATGAAATTGGTTATTTCTTCATGTATAATGATCAACTCGATGCTCCCTAGCCCCCAACAGCCTATTTTTTCATAACATTTTAATCAGAGTGACGGGAGAGCAGCATTTCAGAAAACGTGCTTATCTCGGTGAGAAAAAGCGATTACGGCAATAAAATTTAAAACGCGTGTAAAACATAAACCAAACAATGAAATTGGTTATTTCTTCATGTATAATGATCAACTCGATGGTCCCTAGCCCCCAACAGCCTTTTTTTTCATAACACTTTAACCAGAGTGACGGGAGAGCAGCATTTCAGAAAACGTGCTTATCTCGGCGAGAAAAAGCGATTTCGGCAATAAAATTTAAAACGCGTGTAAAACATAAACCAAACGATGAAATTGGTTATTTCTTCATGTATAATGATCAACTCGATGCTCCCTAGCCCCCAACAGCCTATTTTTTCATAACATTTTAATCAGAGTGACGGGAGAGCAGCATTTCAGAAAACGTGCTTATCTCGGCGAGAAAAAGCGATTTCGGCAATAAAATTTAAAACGCGTGTAAAACATAAACCAAACGATGAAATTGGTTATTTCTTCATGTATAATGATCAACTCGATACTCCCTAGCCCCCAACAGCCTTTTTTTTCATAACACTTTAACCAGAGTGACGGGAGAGCAGCATTTCAGAAAACGTGCTTATCTCGGCGAGAAAAAGCGATTTCGGCAATAAAATTTAAAACGCGTGTAAAACATAAACCAAACGATGAAATTGGTTATTTCTTCATGTATAATGATCAACTCGATACTCCCCAGCCCCCAACAGCCTTTTTATTCATAACACTTTAACCAGAGTGACGGGAGAGCAGCATTTCAGAAAACGTGCTTATCTCGGCGAGAAAAAGCGATTACGGCAATAAAATTTAAAACGCGTGTAAAACATAAACCAAACAATGAAATTGGTTATTTCTTCATGTATAATGATCAACTCGATGGTCCCTAGCCCCCAACAGCCTATTTTTTCATAACACTTTAACCAGAGTGACGGGAGAGCAGCATTTCAGAAAACGTGCTTATCTCGGCGAGAAAAAGCGATTTCGGCAATAAAATTTAAAACGCGTGTAAAACATAAACCAAACGATGAAATTGGTTATTTCTTCATGTATAATGATCAACTCGATGCTCCCTAGCCCCCAACAGCCTATTTTTTCATAACATTTTAATCAGAGTGACGGGAGAGCAGCATTTCAGAAAACGTGCTTATCTCGGCGAGAAAAAGCGATTTCGGCAATAAAATTTAAAACGCGTGTAAAACATAAACCAAACGATGAAATTGGTTATTTCTTCGTGTATAATGATCAACTCGATACTCCCTAGCCCCCAACAGTCTTTTTTTTCATAACACTTTAACCAGAGTGACGGGAGAGCAGCATTTCAGAAAACGTGCTTATCTCGGCGAGAAAAAGCGATTTCGGCAATAAAATTTAAAACGCGTGTAAAACATAAACCAAACGATTAAATTGGTTATTTCTTCATGTATAATGATCAACTCGATGCTCCCTAGCCCCCAACAGCCTATTTTTTCGTAACATTTTAATCAGAGTGACGGGAGAGCAGCATTTCAGAAAACGTGCTTATCTCGGCGAGAAAAAGCGATTTCGGCAATAAAATTTAAAACGCGTGTAAAACATAAACCAAACGATTAAATTGGTTATTTCTTCATGTATAATGATCAACTCGATGCTCCCTAGCCCCCAACAGCCTATTTTTTCATAACATTTTAATCAGAGTGACGGGAGAGCAGCATTTCAGAAAACGTGCTTATCTCGGCGAGAAAAAGCGATTTCAGCACTAAAATTTAAAACGCGTGTAAAACATAAACCAAACGATGAAATTGGTTATTTCTTCATGTATAATGATCAACTCGATACTCCCTAGCCCCCAACAGCCTTTTTTTTCATTACACTTTAACCAGAGTGACGGGAGAGCAGCATTTCAGAAAACGTGCTTATCTCGGCGAGAAAAAGCGATTTCGGCAATAAAATTTAAAACGCGTGTAAAACATAAACCAAACGATGAAATTGGTTATTTCTTCATGTATAATGATCAACTCGATACTCCCTAGCCCCCAACAGCCTATTTTTTCATAACATTTTAATCAGAGTGACGGGAGAGCAGCATTTCAGAAAACGTGTTTATCTCGGCGAGAAAAAGCGATTTCAGCACTAAAATTTAAAACGCGTGTAAAACATAAACCAAACGATGAAATTGGTTATTTCTTCATGTATAATGATCAACTCGATGCTCCCTAGCCCCCAACAGCCTATTTTTTCATAACATTTTAATCAGAGTGACGGGAGAGCAGCATTTCAGAAAACGTGCTTATCTCGGCGAGAAAAAGCGATTTCGGCAATAAAATTTAAAACGCGTGTAAAACATAAACCAAACGATGAAATTGGTTATTTGTTCATGTATAATGATCAACTCGATGCTCCCTAGCCCCCAATAGCCTATTTTTTCATAACATTTCAATCAGAGTGACGGGAGAGCAGCATTTCAGAAAACGTGCTTATCTCGGCGAGAAAAAGCGATTTCGGCAATAAAATTTAAAACGCGTGTAAAACATAAACCAAACGATGAAATTGGTTATTTCTTCATGTATAATGATCAACTCGATACTCCCTAGCCCCCAACAGCCTATTTTTTCATAACATTTTATTCAGAGTGACGGGAGAGCAGCATTTCAGAAAACGTGCTTATCTCGGCGAGAAAAAGCGATTTCAGCATTAAAATTTAAAACGCGTATAAAACATAAACCAAACGATGAAATTGGTTATTTCTTCGTGTATAATGATCAACTCGATACTCCCTAGCCCCCAACAGCCTTTTTTTTCATAACACTTTAACCAGAGTGACGGGAGAGCAGCATTTCAGAAAACGTGCTTATCTCGGCGAGAAAAAGCGATTTCGGCAATAAAATTTAAAACGCGTGTAAAACATAAACCAAACGATGAAATTGGTTATTTCTTCATGTATAATGATCAACTCGATACTCCCTAGCCCCCAACAGCCTATTTTTTCATAACATTTTAATCAGAGTGACGGGAGAGCAGCATTTCAGAAAACGTGCTTATCTTGGCGAGAAAAAGCGATTTCGGCAATAAAATTTAAAACGCGTGTAAAACATAAACCAAACGATGAAATTGGTTATTTCTTCATGTATAATGATCAACTCGATACTCCCTAGCCCCCAACAGCCTTTTTTTTCATAACACTTTTACCAGAGTGACGGGAGAGCAGCATTTCAGAAAACGTGCTTATCTCAGCGAGAAAAAGCGATTTCGGCAATAAAATTTAAAACGCGTGTAAAACATAAACCAAACGATGAAATTGGTTATTTCTTCATGTATAATGATCAACTCGATGCTCCCTAGCCCCCAACAGCCTATTTTTTCATAACATTTTAATCAGAGTGACGGGAGAGCAGCATTTCAGAAAACGTGCTTATCTCGGCGAGAAAAAGCGATTTCGGCAATAAAATTTAAAACGCGTGTAAAACATAAACCAAACGATGAAATTGGTTATTTCTTCATGTATAATGATCAACTCGATGCTCCCTAGCCCCCAACAGCCTATTTTTTCATAACATTTTAATCAGTGACGGGAGAGCAGCATTTCAGAAAACGTGCTTATCTCGGCGAGAAAAAGCGATTTCGGCAATAAAATTTAAAACGCGTGTAAAACATAAACCAAACGATGAAATTGGTTATTTCTTCATGTATAATGATCAACTCGATGCTCCCTAGCCCCCAACAGCCTATTTTTTCATAACATTTTAATCAGAGTGACGGGAGAGCAGCATTTCAGAAAACGTGCTTATCTCGGCGAGAAAAAGCGATTTAGGCAATAAAATTTAAAACGCGTGTAAAACATAAACCAAACGATGAAATTGGTTATTTCTTCATGTATAATGATCAACTCGATGCTCCCTAGCCCCCAACAGCCTTTTTTTTCATAACACTTTAACCAGAGTGACGGGAGAGCAGCATTTCAGAAAACGTGCTTATCTCGGCGAGAAAAAGCGATTTCGGCAATAAAATTTAAAACGCGTGTAAAACATAAACCAAACGATGAAATTGGTTATTTCTTCATGTATAATGATCAACTCGATACTCCCTAGCCCCCAACAGCCTATTTTTTCATAACATTTTAATCAGAGTGACGGGAGAGCAGCATTTCAGAAAACGTGCTTATCTCGGCGAGAAAAAGCGATTTCGGCAATAAAATTTAAAACGCGTGTAAAACATAAACCAAACGATGAAATTGGTTATTTCTTCATGTATAATGATCAACTCGATACTCCCTAGCCCCCAACAGCCTATTTTTTCATAACACTTTAACCAGAGTGACGGGAGAGCAGCATTTCAGAAAACGTGCTTATCTCGGCGAGAAAAAGCGATTTCAGCACTAAAATTTAAAACGCGTGTAAAACATAAACCAAACGATGAAATTGGTTATTTCTTCATGTATAATGATCAACTCGATACTCCCTAGCCCCCAACAGCCTTTTTTTTCATTACACTTTAACCAGAGTGACGGGAGAGCAGCATTTCAGAAAACGTGCTTATCTCGGCGAGAAAAAGCGATTTCGGCAATAAAATTTAAAACGCGTGTAAAACATAAACCAAACGATGAAATTGGTTATTTCTTCATGTATAATGATCAACTCGATGCTCCCTAGCCCCCAACAGCCTATTTTTTCATAACATTTTAATCAGAGTGACGGGAGAGCAGCATTTCAGAAAACGTGCTTATCTCGGCGAGAAAAAGCGATTTCGGCAATAAAATTTAAAACGCGTGTAAAACATAAACCAAACGATGAAATTGGTTATTTCTTCATGTATAATGATCAACTCTATACTCCCTAGCCCCCAACAGCCTATTTTTTCATAACATTTTAATCAGAGTGACGGGAGAGCAGCATTTCAGAAAACGTGCTTATCTCGGCGAGAAAAAGCGATTTCAGCACTAAAATTTAAAACGCGTGTAAAACATAAACCAAACGATGAAATTGGTTATTTCTTCATGTATAATGATCAACTCGATACTCCCTAGCCCCCAACAGCCTTTTTTTTCATAACACTTTAACCAGAGTGACCTTGGGCCTCCCGTTCGGAAGTTACGTTCCCAGTGGAACACAAACTGGAAATGGGATCGGGGTCCGTGACGGCCGTTGTTGTGAGGTAGGTCTTTGTTGGCAAGTGCGTCTATTGCGGATCCCCTGGCGCCCGCTCGGGTGCACACCATTCCAAGAAAGTGGCCAGGGCCCGGTCGTAAGCAGGCGACAGCTGTGGTAATTGACCCCGAGTGAGCGTAGGCCGGCACGTCTTTTGAGTTTTGTCGGAGGCCTTACGGAAAGCTGGAGGATGTTTGTCCTGCCCCTCGAATAAATTGCGCTCAGTATGGGCTGGGTGGGGATTTGGGTTAGGGTTAGGGTTTGGGTTGGGGTTAGGGTTGGGGTTGGGGTTGGGGTTGGGGTTAGGGTTAGGGTTGGGGTTAGGGTTGGGGCTAGGGACAGTCACAGCCACGGGGACCAAGGACCGGCCTCCCGGTGCCAGGCTTGGCACAGTGACTCGAACACTCGCAGCGGAGTCCCGTGTTAGGGATACCCCGGTCAGCTGCCCACGGCCAGGTCCGACGGTCCCAACCTTTGTCTTCCGCGGTCGGAGGGAATATGTCCTAGCGCCATCAGTTGGGGTTGACTGCTGTTCCCGTCCTGGAGCAGGAGTAGGGTACTCCTCTTCCCGTGACCGTCCGGGTGTCGGAAGTGAAGCAGGGTCAGACCCTTCTTGTCCACCGTTGACGTCCATCTCCACACCTTCTCCACTTGAATCACCGTCGTCCTCCCCCGGCTCTTCAGTCTCTCGCCCCCCACGAAGATGGTCTTCCCAGCAACCTTCGAACAAGTACTTGGCCTCGTCAATCGTCTCCACCGAGATTCGTGGATAATTCCGTTTTGCCCATTTAGTCGCCACCCCAAAGGCGGCCTCAAAATCCGGGGTGATAATGTCCTCCAATTCGCCCAAAAGTATGGGCTTAAGAGCCCGGTAGTGTTCCCCCAAGATTTGGCAGGTAGTGTGTCCCCAGTTCTTTGCGTTGCCCATGATCAGTTCCAGAACCTCCGCCGCGGGGCAAGCCGGCTTAATCATGGTGGACAGCACCTCCACCATCCTGGCGATGGACTTTGGTTGTTGGGCCCCCTGATAGGGGTCTATGCAGCTCTGATGGTGAATCAGTCTGATGAGGTCGTGCGCCTTCCGAACCAAGCGACCGAATTCGGCCGTCGCCGGTCGCCAACCATTAGCCTGAACTGCATCGCTGGTGAAATGTTGGCGATCTGGTGGTCGCGGTCCTCGGCCCTGGCGCACCACCCTCGCATACGAGCTACCCTGGGAGCATGTAGGGCAGGGGGGCCCCGAAGGAGGCACAGGCCGGTTAGGTTTGAGATAGAGACCCCCCCCACCTAGCGGAGGGGAGGGGAGATGCACGGGCACATCCCCCGAGATCCCATCCTGCCCCCAGCCCCCGGTGCTGGCGCGCCTGCTTGCGTCGCCGTCCATACCACACTGTCGTCCAGTCGCTGTCCATCCTGGAGGTGTCTTTGGCAATAAAAAATAAAAGGTTGTTTGTGGAAATCCTGTTTTTATTGGAATTTTTTCAAAAAAATGCAGAGAAAAACCAGAACTGTATAACACCGGTTTTCAAAAATATTTGTGTGCCCTGACAACGTTTCGGCCGCTAGGGCCTTCCTCAGGTCTGGCACACAAACAAACCAATCCACGGGTCAGGTAAATCCACTTTTGGTAACTGCTGCTGAGTTGTTTTCTCGTTGCTCCCGCTCCACGCACTGAGCTTTGCGCGTCCTTTTATACACCCTGCCCGGTTGGAATTTCTAATTTTAAATTTTTGTTTTCGTTTTTGAGTTTATTTGGTTTCTGACTTACTATAGGTAACTGAAAAATTCAGCTAGGGTTAGGGTTAGGGTATTGCGGGCCCCTGTAAACTATGCAAAGAGACAATTGGTAGACCTTTGTTGGTTTTGACTGCTTGTATAGGTGGGCGCGGTCCGAGGACCAGTCGCTTGGTCCCAACTGGAGGTAAGTGTCCCAGGTAAGTAGGGAGGTCCCGCGGTTCAAAACGTCCACTGACATGGCTTGCTGAGGTTGTCCATTTCAAAGTTCTTTAGGTAGGCGTGGTCCAGAGACCAGAGGCGTGGCTCCAAGTTGAGGTAAGTATCCAAAGTAGGAATTTGATGCAAACGGGTCCGAATATAATCCGGTAAATTGGGCCTCCCGTTCGGAAGTTACGTTCCCAGTGGAACACAAACTGGAAATGGGATCGGGGTCCGTGACGGCCGTTGTTGTGAGGTAGGTCTTTGTTGGCAAGTGCGTCTATTGCGGATCCCCTGGCGCCCGCTCGGGTGCACACCATTCCAAGAAAGTGGCCAGGGCCCGGTCGTAAGCAGGCGACAGCTGTGGTAATTGACCCCGAGTGAGCGTAGGCCGGCACGTCTTTTGAGTTTTGTCGGAGGCCTTACGGAAAGCTGGAGGATGTTTGTCCTGCCCCTCGAATAAATTGCGCTCAGTATGGGCTGGGGTGGGGATTTGGGTTAGGTTTAGGGTTGGGGTTAGGGTTAGGGTTAGGGTTGGGGTTGGGGTTGGGGTTGGGGTTAGGGTTGGGGCTAGGGACAGTCACAGCCACGGGGACCAAGGACCGGCCTCCCGGTGCCAGGCTTGGCACAGTGACTCGAACACTCGCAGCGGAGTCCCGTGTTAGGGATACCCCGGTCAGCTGCCCACGGCCAGGTCCGACGGTCCCAACCTTTGTCTTCCGCGGTCGGAGGGAATATGTCCTAGCGCCATCAGTTGGGGTTGACTGCTGTTCCCGTCCTGGAGCAGGAGTAGGGTACTCCTCTTCCCGTGACCGTCCGGGTGTCGGAAGTGAAGCAGGGTCAGACCCTTCTTGTCCACCGTTGACGTCCATCTCCACACCTTCTCCACTTGAATCACCGTCGTCCTCCCCCGGCTCTTCAGTCTCTCGCCCCCCACGAAGATGGTCTTCCCAGCAACCTTCGAACAAGTACTTGGCCTCGTCAATCGTCTCCACCGAGATTCGTGGATAATTCCGTTTTGCCCATTTAGTCGCCACCCCAAAGGCGGCCTCAAAATCCGGGGTGATAATGTCCTCCAATTCGCCCAAAAGTATGGGCTTAAGAGCCCGGTAGTGTTCCCCCAAGATTTGGCAGGTAGTGTGTCCCCAGTTCTTTGCGTTGCCCATGATCAGTTCCAGAACCTCCGCCGCGGGGCAAGCCGGCTTAATCATGGTGGACAGCACCTCCACCATCCTGGCGATGGACTTTGGTTGTTGGGCCCCCTGATAGGGGTCTATGCAGCTCTGATGGTGAATCAGTCTGATGAGGTCGTGCGCCTTCCGAACCAAGCGACCGAATTCGGCCGTCGCCGGTCGCCAACCATTAGCCTGAACTGCATCGCTGGTGAAATGTTGGCGATCTGGTGGTCGCGGTCCTCGGCCCTGGCGCACCACCCTCGCATACGAGCTACCCTGGGAGCATGTAGGGCAGGGGGGCCCCGAAGGAGGCACAGGCCGGTTAGGTTTATGAGATAGAGACCCCCCCCACCTAGCGGAGGGGAGGGGAGATGCACGGGCACATCCCCCGAGATCCCATCCTGCCCCCAGCCCCCGGTGCTGGCGCGCCTGCTTGCGTCGCCGTCCATACCACACTGTCGTCCAGTCGCTGTCCATCCTGGAGGTGTCTTTGGCAATAAAAAATAAAAGGTTGTTTGTGGAAATCCTGTTTTTATTGGAATTTTTTCAAAAAAATGCAGAGAAAAACCAGAACTGTATAACACCGGTTTTCAAAAATATTTGTGTGCCCTGACAACGTTTCGGCCGCTAGGGCCTACCTCAGGTCTGGCACACAAACAAACCAATCCACGGGTCAGGTAAATCCACTTTTGGTAACTGCTGCTGAGTTGTTTTCTCGTTGCTCCCGCTCCACGCACTGAGCTTTGCGCGTCCTTTTATACACCCTGCCCGGTTGGAATTTCTAATTTTAAATTTTTGTTTTCGTTTTTGAGTTTATTTGGTTTCTGACTTACTATAGGTAACTGAAAAATTCAGCTAGGGTTAGGGTTAGGGTATTGCGGGCCCCTGTAAACTATGCAAAGAGACAATTGGTAGACCTTTGTTGGTTTTGACTGCTTGTATAGGTGGGCGCGGTCCGAGGACCAGTCGCTTGGTCCCAACTGGAGGTAAGTGTCCCAGGTAAGTAGGAAGGTCCCGCGGTTCAAAACGTCCACTGACATGGCTTGCTGAGGTTGTCCATTTCAAAGTTCTTTAGGTAGGCGTGGTCCAGAGACCAGAGGCGTGGCTCCAAGTTGAGGTAAGTATCCAAAGTAGGAATTTGATGCAAACGGGTCCGAATATAATCCGGTAAATTGGGCCTCCCGTTCGGAAGTTACGTTCCCAGTGGAACACAAACTGGAAATGGGATCGGGGTCCGTGACGGCCGTTGTTGTGAGGTAGGTCTTTGTTGGCAAGTGCGTCTATTGCGGATCCCCTGGCGCCCGCTCGGGTGCACACCATTCCAAGAAAGTGGCCAGGGCCCGGTCGTAAGCAGGCGACAGCTGTGGTAATTGACCCCGAGTGAGCGTAGGCCGGCACGTCTTTTGAGTTTTGTCGGAGGCCTTACGGAAAGCTGGAGGATGTTTGTCCTGCCCCTCGAATAAATTGCGCTCAGTATGGGCTGGGTGGGGATTTGGGTTAGGGTTGGGGTTGGGGTTGGGGTTGGGGTTGGGGTTGGGGTTGGGGTTAGGGTTGGGGCTAGGGACAGTCACAGCCACGGGGACCAAGGACCGGCCTCCCGGTGCCAGGCTTGGCACAGTGACTCGAACACTCGCAGCGGAGTCCCGTGTTAGGGATACCCCGGTCAGCTGCCCACGGCCAGGTCCGACGGTCCCAACCTTTGTCTTCCGCGGTCGGAGGGAATATGTCCTAGCGCCATCAGTTGGGGTTGACTGCTGTTCCCGTCCTGGAGCAGGAGTAGGGTACTCCTCTTCCCGTGACCGTCCGGGTGTCGGAAGTGAAGCAGGGTCAGACCCTTCTTGTCCACCGTTGACGTCCATCTCCACACCTTCTCCACTTGAATCACCGTCGTCCTCCCCCGGCTCTTCAGTCTCTCGCCCCCCACGAAGATGGTCTTCCCAGCAACCTTCGAACAAGTACTTGGCCTCGTCAATCGTCTCCACCGAGATTCGTGGATAATTCCGTTTTGCCCATTTAGTCGCCACCCCAAAGGCGGCCTCAAAATCCGGGGTGATAATGTCCTCCAATTCGCCCAAAAGTATGGGCTTAAGAGCCCGGTAGTGTTCCCCCAAGATTTGGCAGGTAGTGTGTCCCCAGTTCTTTGCGTTGCCCATGATCAGTTCCAGAACCTCCGCCGCGGGGCAAGCCGGCTTAATCATGGTGGACAGCACCTCCACCATCCTGGCGATGGACTTTGGTTGTTGGGCCCCCTGATAGGGGTCTATGCAGCTCTGATGGTGAATCAGTCTGATGAGGTCGTGCGCCTTCCGAACCAAGCGACCGAATTCGGCCGTCGCCGGTCGCCAACCATTAGCCTGAACTGCATCGCTGGTGAAATGTTGGCGATCTGGTGGTCGCGGTCCTCGGCCCTGGCGCACCACCCTCGCATACGAGCTACCCTGGGAGCATGTAGGGCAGGGGGGCCCCGAAGGAGGCACAGGCCGGTTAGGTTTATGAGATAGAGACCCCCCCCACCTAGCGGAGGGGAGGGGAGATGCACGGGCACATCCCCCGAGATCCCATCCTGCCCCCAGCCCCCGGTGCTGGCGCGCCTGCTTGCGTCGCCGTCCATACCACACTGTCGTCCAGTCGCTGTCCATCCTGGAGGTGTCTTTGGCAATAAAAAATAAAAGGTTGTTTGTGGAAATCCTGTTTTTATTGGAATTTTTTCAAAAAAATGCAGAGAAAAACCAGAACTGTATAACACCGGTTTTCAAAAATATTTGTGTGCCCTGACAACGTTTCGGCCGCTAGGGCCTTCCTCAGGTCTGGCACACAAACAAACCAATCCACGGGTCAGGTAAATCCACTTTTGGTAACTGCTGCTGAGTTGTTTTCTCGTTGCTCCCGCTCCACGCACTGAGCTTTGCGCGTCCTTTTATACACCCTGCCCGGTTGGAATTTCTAATTTTAAATTTTTGTTTTCGTTTTTGAGTTTATTTGGTTTCTGACTTACTATAGGTAACTGAAAAATTCAGCTAGGGTTAGGGTATTGCGGGCCCCTGTAAACTATGCAAAGAGACAATTGGTAGACCTTTGTTGGTTTTGACTGCTTGTATAGGTGGGCGCGGTCCGAGGACCAGTCGCTTGGTCCCAACTGGAGGTAAGTGTCCCAGGTAAGTAGGGAGGTCCCGCGGTTCAAAACGTCCACTGACATGGCTTGCTGAGGTTGTCCATTTCAAAGTTCTTTAGGTAGGCGTGGTCCAGAGACCAGAGGCGTGGCTCCAAGTTGAGGTAAGTATCCAAAGTAGGAATTTGATGCAAACGGGTCCGAATATAATCCGGTAAATTGGGCCTCCCGTTCGGAAGTTACGTTCCCAGTGGAACACAAACTGGAAATGGGATCGGGGTCCGTGACGGCCGTTGTTGTGAGGTAGGTCTTTGTTGGCAAGTGCGTCTATTGCGGATCCCCTGGCGCCCGCTCGGGTGCACACCATTCCAAGAAAGTGGCCAGGGCCCGGTCGTAAGCAGGCGACAGCTGTGGTAATTGACCCCGAGTGAGCGTAGGCCGGCACGTCTTTTGAGTTTTGTCGGAGGCCTTACGGAAAGCTGGAGGATGTTTGTCCTGCCCCTCGAATAAATTGCGCTCAGTATGGGCTGGGTGGGGATTTGGGTTAGGGTTAGGGTTGGGGTTAGGGTTAGGGTTAGGGTTGGGGTTGGGGTTGGGGTTAGGGTTGGGGTTGGGGTTAGGGTTGGGGCTAGGGACAGTCACAGCCACGGGGACCAAGGACCGGCCTCCCGGTGCCAGGCTTGGCACAGTGACTCGAACACTCGCAGCGGAGTCCCGTGTTAGGGATACCCCGGTCAGCTGCCCACGGCCAGGTCCGACGGTCCCAACCTTTGTCTTCCGCGGTCGGAGGGAATATGTCCTAGCGCCATCAGTTGGGGTTGACTGCTGTTCCCGTCCTGGAGCAGGAGTAGGGTACTCCTCTTCCCGTGACCGTCCGGGTGTCGGAAGTGAAGCAGGGTCAGACCCTTCTTGTCCACCGTTGACGTCCATCTCCACACCTTCTCCACTTGAATCACCGTCGTCCTCCCCCGGCTCTTCAGTCTCTCGCCCCCCACGAAGATGGTCTTCCCAGCAACCATCGAACAAGTACTTGGCCTCGTCAATCGTCTCCACCGAGATTCGTGGATAATTCCGTTTTGCCCATTTAGTCGCCACCCCAAAGGCGGCCTCAAAATCCGGGGTGATAATGTCCTCCAATTCGCCCAAAAGTATGGGCTTAAGAGCCCGGTAGTGTTCCCCCAAGATTTGGCAGGTAGTGTGTCCCCAGTTCTTTGCGTTGCCCATGATCAGTTCCAGAACCTCCGCCGCCAACAGCCTTTTTTTTCATAACACTTTAACCAGAGTGACGGGAGAGCAGCATTTCAGAAAACGTGCTTATCTCGGCGAGAAAAAGCGATTTCGGCAATAAAATTTAAAACGCGTGTAAAACATAAACCAAACGATGAAATTGGTTATTTCTTCATGTATAATGATCAACTCGATACTCCCTAGCCCCCAACAGCCTTTTTATTCATAACACTTTAACCAGAGTGACGGGAGAGCAGCATTTCAGAAAACGTGCTTATCTCGGCGAGAAAAAGCGATTTCGGCAATAAAATTTAAAACGCGTGTAAAACATAAACCAAACGATGAAATTGGTTATTTCTTCATGTATAATGATCAACTCGATACTCCCTAGCCCCCAACAGCCTTTTTTTTCATAACACTTTAACCAGAGTGACGGGAGAGCAGCATTTCAGAAAATGTGCTTATCTCCGCGAGAAAAAGCGATTTCGGCAATAAAATTTAAAACGCGTGTAAAACATAAACCAAACGATGAAATTGGTTATTTCTTCATGTATAATGATCAACTCGATGCTCCCTAGCCCCCAACAGCCTATTTTTTCGTAACATTCTAATCAGATTGACGGGAGAGCAGCATTTCAGAAAACGTGCTTATCTCGGCGAGAAAAAGCGATTTCGGCAATAAAATTTAAAACGCGTGTAAAACATAAACCAAACGATGAAATTGGTTATTTCTTCATGTATAATGATCAACTCGATGCTCCCTAGCCCCCAACAGCCTATTTTTTCATAACATTTTAATCAGAGTGACGGGAGAGCAGCATTTCAGAAAACGTGCTTATCTCGGCGAGAAAAAGCGATTTCAGCACTAAAATTTAAAACGCGTGTAAAACATAAACCAAACGATGAAATTGGTTATTTCTTCATGTATAATGATCAACTCGATACTCCCTAGCCCCCAACAGCCTTTTTTTTCATAACACTTTAACCAGAGTGACGGGAGAGCAGCATTTCAGAAAACGTGCTTATCTCGGCGAGAAAAAGCGATTTCGGCAATAAAATTTAAAACGCGTGTAAAACATAAACCAAACGATGAAATTGGTTATTTCTTCATGTTTAATGATCAACTCGATGCGCCCTAGCCCCCAACAGCCTATTTTTTCATAACATTTTAATCAGAGTGACGGGAGAGCAGCATTTTAGAAAACGTGCTTATCTCGGCGAGAAAAAGCGATTTCGGCAATAAAATTTAAAACGCGTGTAAAACATAAACCAAACGATGAAATTGGTTATTTCTTCATGTATAATGATCAACTCGATACTCCCTAGCCCCCAACAGCCTTTTTTTTCATAACACTTTAACCAGAGTGACGGGAGAGCAGCATTTCAGAAAACGTGCTTATCTGGAGGCGGACCGTCCGGGGCGACTCTCGGCCTGTGTTTTCGGAGCCGGCCGGGCATCACGCTCCCTCCTTGGATGGACAACATTCGTAGTTGACACTTTGTGTCATTTTATCCGAGCAGACGGGCGCCGCGAGGCGGACCGTCCGGGGCGACTCTCGGCCTGTGTTTTCGGAGCCGGCCGGGCATCACGCTCCCTCCTTGGATGGACAACATTCGTAGTTGACACTTTGTGTCATTTTATCCGAGCAGACGGGCGCCGCGAGGCGGACCGTCCGGGACGACTCTCGGCCTGTGTTTAAGGAGCCGGCCGGGCATCACGCTCCTTCCTTGGATGGACAACATTCGCAGTTGACACTTTGTGTCATTTTGTTCGGCCTGTGTTTAAGGAGGCGGCCGTCCTCCACTCGGTCCGTGTTTAAGGAGCGACACTCGCGCTCCGGTTCGGCCTGTCTTTAAGGAGGCGGCCGTCCTCCCCTTGGTCTGTGTTAAGGGCGACACTCGGTCCATGTTTAAGGAGCCTGGCCCTGACGCTCCTCTCCAGCCTGTGTTTAAGGAGGCGGCCGTCCTCCCCTTGGTCTGTGTTAAGGGCGACACTCGGTCCATGTTTGAGGAGCCTGGCCCTGACGCTCCTCTCCGGCCTGTGTTTGAGGCGGCCGTCCTCCCCTTGGTCTGTGTTAAGGGCGACACTCGGTCCATGTTTGAGGAGCCTGGCCCTGACGCTCCTCTCCGGCCTGTGTTTAAGGAGGCGGCCGTCCTCCCCTTGGTCTGTGTTAAGGGCGACACTCGGTCCATGTTTGAGGAGCCTGGCCCTGACGCTCCTCTCCGGCCTGTGTTTAAGGAGGCGGCCGTCCTCCCCTTGGTCTGTGTTAAGGGCGACACTCGGTCCATGTTTGAGGAGCCTGGCCCTGACGCTCCTCTCCGGCCTGTGTTTAAGGAGGCGGCCGTCCTCCCCTTGGTCTGTGTTAAGGGAGACACTCGGTCCATGTTTGAGGAGCCTGGCCCTGACGCTCCTCTCCGGCCTGTGTTTAAGTAGGCGGCCGTCCTCCCCTTGGTCTGTGTTAAGGGCGACACTCGGTCCATGTTTGAGGAGCCTGGCCCTGACGCTCCTCTCCGGCCTGTGTTTAAGGAGGCGGCCGTCCTCCCCTTGGTCTGTGTTAAGGGCGACACTCGGTCCATGTTTGAGGAGCCTGGCCCTGACGCTCCTCTCCGGCCTGTGTTTAAGGAGGCGGCCGTCCTCCCCTTGGTCTGTGTTAAGGGCGACACTCGGTCCATGTTTGAGGAGCCTGGCCCTGACGCTCCTCTCCGGCCTGTGTTTAAGGAGGCGGCCGTCCTCCCCTTGGTCTGTGTTAAGGGCGACACTCGGTCCATGTTTAAGGAGCCTGGCCCTGACGCTCCTCTCCGGCCTGTGTTTAAGGAGGCGGCCGTCCTCCCCTTGGTCTGTGTTAAGGGCGACACTCGGTCCGTGTTTAAGGAGCGGCCCTCGCGCTCCGGTTCGGCCTGTATTTAGGGAGGCGGCCGTCCTCCGCTTGGTCTGTGTTAAGGGCGACACTCGGTCCGTGTTTAAGGAGCCGGCCCTGACGCTCCTCTTCGGCCTGTGTTTAAGGAGGCGGCCGTCCTCCACTTCCTTCCATGCACCACCACATTCGCAGTTGACACTTTGCCATTTTTTCAGAGAGGTGACACTTAGTCGTTTTTTCGAAAGTTGACACTTAGTCGTTTTTTCGAAAGTTGACACTTTGCCGTTTTTTCAGAGAGGTGACACTTTGTCGTTTTTTCGAAAGTTGACACTTAGCCGTTTTTTCGAAAGTTGACACTTAGCCGTTTTTTCGAAAGTTGACACTTAGCCGTTTTTTCGAAAGTTGACACTTAGTCACTTTTTCGCCAGAGTGACACCTCCAGCGCGTGCCACGGCGCTTTTCAGGTCTTCTATCCGACCTTGTGCTGTCGAGGACGGCGTGTCCGACGCCGTGGGGAGACCAGCACCATCTCCTCCATACTCGTAAACGAGGTGCTTTGGAAAACGGGGGGAAAGTCGATGAGTACACTGACTACTGGGACCATTTCATTGTACTCTGGCGCACCTGAAGACCAAAAAAGGTACTGCACCTTAGCCCGGGTACCTCACCCCCTGGTACCTCGAGGAGAACTTAGAAAAATTTCGACAAATTTTTGGTGAGCTCCAGGGAGAGAGGCTGATTTTTCGCTTTTTGAGGCCGACCGCCGAACCGGCGCGGGGCGGACTCACAAGCCCCCCAGAGCCGTGGGCACTTAGTCGTTTTTTCAGAGAGGCGACACTTAGTCGTTTTTTCGAAAGTTGACACTTAGCCGTTTTTTCGAAAGTCGACACTTAGCCGTTTTTTTGGAAAGTTGACACTTAGTCGTTTTTTCGAAAGTTGACACTTAGTCGTTTTTTCGCCACAATTGGCTCTGAGCTCCAGGGGGAGAGCCTGGTTTTGCCTTATTTCAGGCCGGCTGGGGAACCGGCGCGGGTCGGATGCACGAGCCCGGCAGAGCCGTGGGCACTTAGAAAATTTTCGCCGATTAAGCTGGGACCTCCAGGCGGAGACCGGCATTCCTCGTCCTCGGGGTTCGACCCATGAACCGGCGCTGGGCAGACGCCGTAGCCACGCAGAGCCGTGGGCACTTAGAAAATATTCGCCAAGTTGGCTCTGAGCTCCAGGCGGAGAGGCTGGTTTTGCCTTATTTCAGGCCGGCTGGGGAACCGGCGCGGGTCGGATGCACGAGCCCGCAGAGCCGTGGGCACTTTGCCATTTTCTCAGAGTCGACACTTAGTCGTTTTTTCAGAGAGGCGACACTCTGTCGTTTTTTCGAAAGTTGACACTTAGCCGTTTTTTCGAAAGTCGACACTTAGCCGTTTTTTCAGAGATGTGACACTTAGCCGTTTTTTCAGAGATGTGACACTTTGCCGTTTTTTCGAAAGTTGACACTTAGCCGTTTTTTCGAAAGTCGACACTTAGCCGTTTTTTCAGAGATGTGACACTTTGCCGTTTTTTCGAAAGTTGACACTTAGCCGTTTTTTCGAAAGTCGACACTTAGCCGTTTTTTCAGAGATGTGACACTTTGCCGTTTTTTCGAAAGTTGACACTTAGCCGTTTTTTCGAAAGTTGACACTTAGTCGTTTTTTCAGAGATGTGACACTTAGAAACTTTTTGCCAAGTTGGCTGTGAGCTCCAGGAGGAGACCGTTATTTTTCGTCATTCGAGGCCGACTGCGGAACCGGCGCTGGGCGGACGCCAAAGCTCGGCAGGGCCGTGGGCACTTATAAACTTTTTGCCAAGTTGGCTGTGAGCTCCAGGAGGAGACCGTTATTTTTCGTCATTCGAGGCCGACTGCGGAACCGGCGCTGAGCGGACGCCAAAGCTCGGCAGGGCCGTGGGCACTTAGAAACTTTTTGCCAAGTTGGCTGTGAGCTCCAGGAGGAGACCGTTATTTTTCGTCATTCGAGGCCGACTGCGGAACCGGCGCTGGGCGGACGCCAAAGCTCGGCAGGGCCGTGGGCACTTAGAAACTTTTTGCCAAGTTGGCTGTGAGCTCCAGGAGGAGACCGTTATTTTTCGTCATTCGAGGCCGACTGCGGAACCGGCGCTGGGCGGACGCCAAAGCTCGGCAGGGCCGTGGGCACTTAGAAACTTTTTGCCAAGTTGGCTGTGAGCTCCAGGAGGAGACCGTTATTTTTCGTCATTCGAGGCCGACTGCGGAACCGGCGCTGGGCGGACGCCAAAGCTCGGCAGGGCCGTGGGCACTTAGAAACTTTTTGCCAAGTTGGCTGTGAGCTCCAGGAGGAGACCGTTATTTTTCGTCATTGGAGGCCGACTGCGGAACCGGCGCTGGGCGGACGCCAAAGCTCGGCAGGGCCGTGGGCACTTTGCCACTTTTTCGCCACAATTGGCTGTGAGCTCCAGGAGGAGACCGTTATTTTTCGTCATTCTAGGCCGGTTGCAGAACCGGCGCAGCTCGGATGCACGAGCCCGCAGAGCCGTGGGCACTTAGAACATTTTCAGAGAGGCGACACTTTGCCATTTTTTCAGAGAGGTGACACTTAGTCGTTTTTTCGAAAGTTGACACTTAGCCGTTTTTTCGAAAGTTGACACTTAGTCGTTTTTTCGAAAGTTGACACTTAGTCGTTTTTTCGCCAAAGTGCCCACCTCCAGCGCGTGCCACGGCGCTTTCCAGGTCTTCTATCCGACCTTGTGCTGTCGAGGACGGCGTGTCCGACGCCGTGGGGAGACCAGCACCATCTCCTCCATACTCGTAAACGAGGTGCTTTGGAAAACGGGGGGAAAGTCGATGAGTACACTGACTACTGGGACCATTTCATTGTACTCTGGCGCACCTGAAGACCAAAAAAGGTACTGCACCTTAGCCCGGGTACCTCACCCCCTGGTACCTCGAGGAGAACTTAGAAAAATTTCGACAAATTTTTGGTGAGCTCCAGGGAAAGAGGCTGATTTTTCGCTTTTTGAGGCCGACCGCCGAACCGGCGCGGGGCGGACTCACAAGCCCCGCAGAGCCGTGGGCACTTAGTCGTTTTTTCAGAGAGGCGACACTTAGTCGTTTTTTCGAAAGTTGACACTTAGCCGTTTTTTCGAAAGTTGACACTTAGCCGTTTTTTCGAAAGTCGACACTTAGCCGTTTTTTCGAAAGTTGACACTTAGTCGTTTTTTCGAAAGTTGACACTTAGTCGTTTTTTCGCCACAATTGGCTCTGAGCTCCAGGGGGAGAGCCTGGTTTTGCCTTATTTCAGGCCGGCTGGGGAACCGGCGCGCAGCAGACACCTTCGCGCGCAAGTGCCGTGGGCACTTAGAAAATATTCGCCAAGTTGGCTCTGAGCTCCAGGCGGAGAGGCTGGTTTTGCCTTATTTCAGGCCGGCTGGGGAACCGGCGCGGGTCGGATGCACGAGCCCGCAGAGCCGTGGGCACTTTGCCGTTTTTTCAGAGAGGCGACACTTAGTCGTTTTTTCAGAGAGGCGACACTTAGTCGTTTTTTCAGAGAGGCGACACTTAGCCGTTTTTTCAGAGAGGCGACACTTAGCCGTTTTTTCAGAGAGGCGACACTTAGCCGTTTTTTCGAAAGGCGACACTTAGCCGTTTTTTCGAAAGTCGACACTTAGCCGTTTTTTCGAAAGTTGACACTTAGTCGTTTTTTCGCCACAATTGGCTCTGAGCTCCAGGGGGAGAGGCTGGTTTTGCCTTATTTCAGGCCGGCTGGGGAACCGGCGCGGGTCGGATGCACGAGCCCGCAGAGCCGTGGGCACTTAGTCGTTTTTTCAGAGAGGCGACACTTAGCCGTTTTTTCAGAGAGGCGACACTTAGCCGTTTTTTCAGAGAGGCGACACTTAGCCGTTTTTTCGAAAGGCGACACTTAGCCGTTTTTTCGAAAGTCGACACTTAGCCGTTTTTTCGAAAGTTGACACTTAGTCGTTTTTTCGCCACAATTGGCTCTGAGCTCCAGGGGGAGAGGCTGGTTTTGCCTTATTTCAGGCCGGCTGGGGAACCGGCGCGGGTCGGATGCACGAGCCCGCAGAGCCGTGGGCACTTAGTCGTTTTTTCAGAGAGGCGACACTTAGCCGTTTTTTCAGAGAGGCGACACTTAGCCGTTTTTTCAGAGAGGCGACACTTAGCCGTTTTTTCAGAGAGGCGACACTTAGCCGTTTTTTCAGAGAGGCGACACTTAGCCGTTTTTTCGAAAGGCGACACTTAGCCGTTTTTTCGAAAGTCGACACTTAGCCGTTTTTTCGCCACAATTGGCTCTGAGCTCCAGGGGGAGAGGCTGGTTTTGCCTTATTTCAGGCCGGCTGGGGAACCGGCGCGGGTCGGATGCACGAGCCCGCAGAGCCGTGGGCACTTAGTCGTTTTTTCAGAGAGGCGACACTTAGTCGTTTTTTCAGAGAGGCGACACTTAGTCGTTTTTTCAGAGAGGCGACACTTAGCCGTTTTTTCAGAGAGGCGACACTTAGCCGTTTTTTCGAAAGGCGACACTTAGCCGTTTTTTCGAAAGTCGACACTTAGCCGTTTTTTCGAAAGTTGACACTTAAGTCGTTTTTTCGAAAGTTGACACTTAGTCGTTTTTTCGCTGATTTTGCTGGGACCTCCAGGCGAGGACCGGCGTTTTTCGTCTTCCGGGTTCGACCCGGGAACCAGCGCCGAGCGGACACATTCGCTCGCAAGTGCCGTTGGCACTTAGAAAATTTTTCGTTTGTCATGAGCTCCGGGCGGAGACCGGCGTTTTTCGTCTTCCGGGTTCGACCCGGGAACCAGCGCCGAGCGGACACATTCGCTCGCAAGTGCCGTTGGCACTTAGAAAATTTTTCGTTTGTCATGAGCTCCGGGCGGAGACCGGCGTTTTTCGTCTTCCGGGTTCGACCCGGGAACCAGCGCCGAGCGGACACATTCGCTCGCTAGTGCCGTTGGCACTTAGAAAATTTTTCGTTTGTCATGAGCTCCGGGCGGAGACCGGCATTTTTCGTCATTCGAGGCCGACGGGGGAACCAGCCGGAGCGGACACGTTTGCTCGGAAGAGCCGTTGGCACTTAGAAAAAATTCCGTGTCTCGTGAGCTCCAGGGGGGACAGGCTGGTTTTATTCATCCGTAGCCGACATGGGAACCAGCGCGGAGCGGATTGGTGTTGCGCTGCCATATACCTCATCTCTCTCAGGAGTCCCCCCCTTATACGTGCCGATGGTGTTTTGGAAAACGGGGGGTAACTGGATGAGTACACTGACTAGGGGGACCAGTACACTAGCGAGTGGGACCAGTACACTGACTAGTGGGACCAACACACTATGAGCGCCTGGTACCTAAAATGGAAGTATAGAGGCCGAATTTCGGGCAAGATCACGCCGTGTTAGGCTTCCAGGACCTCGGCTAAGCAATTTTAACGGGTCGCCCGGTTCTTTTTTGATCCAGCCCGGTTCTTTTTTTTATCCAGCCCGGTTCTTTTTACACTTCCAGCTGGAGCTCGGGAGCGGCTTTTTGCACAAGATCACGCCGGGTTAGGGTTCCAGGACCTCGGCTAAGCAATTTTAACGGGCCGCCCGGTTCTTTTTTTGATCCAGCCCGGTTCTTTTTACACTTCCAGCTGGAGCTCAGCAGCGGCTTTTTGCACAAGATCACGCCGGGTTAGGCTTCCAGGACCTCGGCTAAGCACTTCTAACGGGCCCTGGTCCACCCCTGCCAGCGCATTTCAAAACTTGGCATTAATTTCGACCTAAGAGACGAAGTCTGATTTTTTTCTACCACTTGGGCGGCCTTTTTGCACCCAGAACACCCGCACCGGCACCATAAATTCGAAGGGTGCCGAGTGCGTCGGCGCAGATTCTGCGACGGAGTGACACTTCCCTCTTGTGGACATTCGGCGGTAGGTGAAATGCGCACTCGGTCTTCTCTTTTCTTTTCCTTCCAGTGAAACTTTGGCAACATTCTGCGAGCTGCTGGCTTCCAGAACCTCGGCCAAGCAGGTGGAGGATTTTTTTCCACTTCCAGCTGGAGGTGAGGAGGGACTTTTTGGGCAAGATCACGCCGACTTAGCAAGCAAGGTGGAAGTGCCAGCATGCTCCGTGGCTGGAAGTGTGGATGTGCCAGCACCCTCCCTGCCTATGGAAGTGTGGAGCTCCAGCACCCTCCCTGCCTATGGAAGTGTGGAGCTCCAGCACCCTCCCTGCCTATGGAAGTGTGGAGCTCCAGCACCCTCCCTGCCTATGGAAGTGTGGAGCTCCAGCACCCTCCCTGCCTATGGAAGTGTGGAGCTCCAGCACCCTCCCTGCCTATGGAAGTGTGGAGCTCCAGCACCCTCCCTGCCTATGGAAGTGTGGAGCTCCAGCACCCTCCCTGCCTATGGAAGTGTGGAGCTCCAGCACCCTCCCTGCCTATGGAAGTGTGGAGCTCCAGCACCCTCCCTGCCTATGGAAGTGTGGAGCTCCAGCACCCTCCCTGCCTATGGAAGTGTGGAGCTCCAGCACCCTCCCTGCCTAGGGAAGTGTGGAGCTCCAGCACCCTCCCTGCCTATGGAAGTGTGGAGCTCCAGCACCCTCCCTGCCTATGGAAGTGTGGAGCTCCAGCACCCTCCCTGCCTATGGAAGTGTGGAGCTCCAGCACCCTCCCTGCCTATGGAAGTGTGGAGCTCCAGCACCCTCCCTGCCTATGGAAGTGTGGAGCTCCAGCACCCTCCCTGCCTATGGAAGTGTGGAGCTCCAGCACCCTCCCTGCCTATGGAAGTGTGGAGCTCCAGCACCCTCCCTGCCTATGGAAGTGTGGAGCTCCAGCACCCTCCCTGCCTATGGAAGTGTGGAGCTCCAGCACCCTCCCTGCCTATGGAAGTGTGGAGCTCCAGCACCCTCCCTGCCTATGGAAGTGTGGAGCTCCAGCACCCTCCCTGCCTATGGAAGTGTGGAGCTCCAGCACCCTCCCTGCCTAGGGAAGTGTGGAGCTCCAGCACCCTCCCTGCCTATGGAAGTGTGGAGCTCCAGCACCCTCCCTGCCTATGGAAGTGTGGAGCTCCAGCACCCTCCCTGCCTATGGAAGTGTGGAGCTCCAGCACCCTCCCTGCCTATGGAAGTGTGGAGCTCCAGCACCCTCCCTGCCTATGGAAGTGTGGAGCTCCAGCACCCTCCCTGCCTATGGAAGTGTGGAGCTCCAGCACCCTCCCTGCCTATGGAAGTGTGGAGCTCCAGCACCCTCCCTGCCTATGGAAGTGTGGAGCTCCAGCACCCTCCCTGCCTATGGAAGTGTGGAGCTCCAGCACCCTCCCTGCCTATGGAAGTGTGGAGCTCCAGCACCCTCCCTGCCTATGGAAGTGTGGAGCTCCAGCACCCTCCCTGCCTATGGAAGTGTGGAGCTCCAGCACCCTCCCTGCCTATGGAAGTGTGGAGCTCCAGCACCCTCCCTGCCTATGGAAGTGTGGAGCTCCAGCACCCTCCCTGCCTATGGAAGTGTGGAGCTCCAGCACCCTCCCTGCCTATGGAAGTGTGGAGCTCCAGCACCCTCCCTGCCTATGGAAGTGTGGAGCTCCAGCACCCTCCCTGCCTATGGAAGTGTGGAGCTCCAGCACCCTCCCTGCCTATGGAAGTGTGGAGCTCCAGCACCCTCCCTGCCTATGGAAGTGTGGAGCTCCAGCACCCTCCCTGCCTATGGAAGTGTGGAGCTCCAGCACCCTCCCTGCCTATGGAAGTGTGGAGCTCCAGCACCCTCCCTGCCTATGGAAGAGCCACCTCCGCGGGCATTCTGCTCAACCACGCCGGCCCAGAGTTCCAGCCGCTCGGCTACACTCTCTCACAAGCCCCGCCTGGAGCTCCCCAGCCCGCCCCTGGTACCTCAACTACCGAGGCCAGCCGCTCGACCAGGCCGGCCCAGAGTTCCAGCCGCTCGGCTTCACTCTCTCACAAGCCCCGCCTGGAGCTCCCCAGCCCGCCCCTGGTACCTCAACTACCGAGGCCAGCCGCTCGACCAGGCCGGCCGAGAGTTCCAGCCGCTCGGCTTCACTCTCTCACAAGACCCGCCTGGAGCTCCCCGCCCCACCCCTGGTACCTCAACTACCGAGGCCAGCCGCTCGACCACGCCGGCGCAGAGTTCCAGCCGCTCGGATAAGCTCTGTCACTCACCCGCCGCGCAGCCACCGGTAACGGGGAAATGTCGCCGCCTGGCGGACACGCCGTTGTAAATGAATGGGCTTTCGCACTTAGTGCAATTTTCGCCAACTCTCTGACTGGAGCTATGGAAGTATGGAGCTATGGAGCCACCAGCCACCCAGGCTGGAGCTATGGAGCCATGGAGCTCTGGTGCTATGGAGCTCTGGAGGTATGGAGCTATGGAGCTATGGAGCTATGGAGCTATGGAGCCCTGGAGCTCTGGAGGTATAGAGCTATGGTGCTATGGAGCTCTGAAGCCATGGAGCTCTGGTGCTATGGAGCTCTGGAGGTATGGAGCTCTGGAGGTATGGAGCTATGGAGCCCTGGAGCCCTGGAGCTATGGAGCCCTGGAGCTATGGAGCCCTGGAGCCCTGGAGCTATGGAGCCCTGGAGCTATGGAGCTATGGAGCCCTGGAGCTATGGAGCTATGGAGCTCTGGTGCTATGGAGCTATGGAGCTCTGGTGCTATGGAGCTATGGAGCTCTGGTGCTATGGAGCTATGGAGCTCTGGTGCTATGGAGCTATGGAGCTCTGGTGCTATGGAGCTATGGAGCTCTGGTGCTATGGAGCTATGGAGCTCTGGTGCTATGGAGCTATGGAGCTCTGGTGCTATGGAGCTATGGAGCTCTGGTGCTATGGAGCTATGGAGCTATGGAGCTCTGGTGCTATGGAGCTATGGAGCTCTGGTGCTATGGAGCTATGGAGCTCTGGTGCTATGGAGCTATGGAGCTCTGGTGCTATGGAGCTCTGGTGCTATGGAGCTATGGAGCTCTGGTGCTATGGAGCTCTGGAGCTCTGGAGGTATGGAGCTATGGAGCCACCAGCCAGCACCCTCCGTGGCTGGATCAATGGAAGTGTTTTAGGTACCAGGCAGCCAAAGGGCCGAGGCCTCACGCTCGACCACGCCGGCGCAGAGTTCCAGCCGCTCGGATAAGCTCTGTCACTCACCCGCCGCGCAGCCACCGGTAACGGGGAAATGTCGCCGCCTTGTGGACACGCCGTTGTAAATGAATGGGCTTTCGCACTTAGTGCAATTTTAGCCAACTCTCTGACTGGAGCTATGGAAGTATGGAGCTATGGAGCCACCAGCCACCCAGGCTGGAGCTATGGAGCTATGGAGCTCTGGTGCTATGGAGCTATGGAGCTCTGGTGCTATGGAGCTATGGAGCTCTGGTGCTATGGAGCTATGGAGCTCTGGTGCTATGGAGCTATGGAGCTCTGGTGCTATGGAGCTATGGAGCTCTGGTGCTATGGAGCTATGGAGCTCTGGTGCTATGGAGCTATGGAGCTCTGGTGCTATGGAGCTATGGAGCTCTGGTGCTATGGAGCTATGGAGCTCTGGTGCTATGGAGCTATGGAGCTCTGGTGCTATGGAGCTATGGAGCTATGGAGCCACCAGCCAGCACCCTCCGTGGCTGGATCAATGGAAGTGTTTTAGGTACCAGGCAGCCAAAGGGCCGGGGCCTCACGCTCGACCACGCCGGCGCAGAGTTCCAGCCGCTCGGATAAGCTCTGTCACTCACCCGCCACGCAGCCACCGGTAACGGGGAAATGTCGCCGCCTGGCGGACACGCCGTTGTAAATGAATGGGCTTTCGCACTTAGTGCAATTTTCGCCAACTCTCTGACTGGAGCTATGGAAGTATGGAGCTATGGAGCCACCAGCCACCCAGGCTGGAGCTATGGAGCTCTGGAGGTATGGAGCTATGGAGCCCTGGAGCTATGGAGCTATGGAGCCCTGGAGCTATGGAGCCCTGGAGCTATGGAGCTATGGAGCTCTGGTGCTATGGAGCTATGGAGCTCTGGTGCTATGGAGCTATGGAGCTCTGGTGCTATGGAGCTATGGAGCTCTGGTGCTATGGAGCTATGGAGCTCTGGTGCTATGGAGCTATGGAGCTCTGGTGCTATGGAGCTATGGAGCTCTGGTGCTATGGAGCTATGGAGCTCTGGTGCTATGGAGCTATGGAGCTCTGGTGCTATGGAGCTATGGAGCTATGGAGCCACCAGCCAGCACCCTCCGTGGCTGGATCAATGAAAGTGTTTTAGGTACCAGGCAGCCAAAGGGCCGGGGCCTCACGCTCGACCACGCCGGCGCAGAGTTCCAGCCGCTCGGATAAGCTCTGTCACTCACCCGCCACGCAGCCACCGGTAACGGGGAAATGTCGCCGCCTGGCGGACACGCCGTTGTAAATGAATGGGCTTTCGCACTTAGTGCAATTTTCGCCAACTCTCTGACTGGAGCTATGGAAGTATGGAGCTATGGAGCCACCAGCCACCCAGGCTGGAGCTCTGGTGCTATGGAGCTATGGAGCTCTGGTGCTATGGAGCTATGGAGCTCTGGTGCTATGGAGCTATGGAGCTCTGGTGCTATGGAGCTATGGAGCTCTGGTGCTATGGAGCTATGGAGCTCTGGTGCTATGGAGCTATGGAGCTCTGGTGCTATGGAGCTATGGAGCTCTGGTGCTATGGAGCTATGGAGCTCTGGTGCTATGGAGCTATGGAGCTCTGGTGCTATGGAGCTATGGAGCTCTGGTGCTATGGAGCTATGGAGCTCTGGTGCTATGGAGCTATGGAGCTATGGAGCCACCAGCCAGCACCCTCCGTGGCTGGATCAATGGAAGTGTTTTAGGTACCAGGCAGCCAAAGGGCCGGGGCCTCACGCTCGACCACGCCGGCGCAGAGTTCCAGCCGCTCGGATAAGCTCTGTCACTCACCCGCCACGCAGCCACCGGTAACGGGGAAATGTCGCCGCCTGGCGGACACGCCGTTGTAAATGAATGGGCTTTCGCACTTAGTGCAATTTTCGCCAACTCTCTGACTGGAGCTATGGAAGTATGGAGCTATGGAGCCACCAGCCACCCAGGCTGGAGCTATGGAGCTCTGGAGGTATGGAGCTATGGAGCCCTGGAGCTATGGAGCTATGGAGCCCTGGAGCTATGGAGCCCTGGAGCTATGGAGCTATGGAGCTCTGGTGCTATGGAGCTATGGAGCTCTGGTGCTATGGAGCTATGGAGCTCTGGTGCTATGGAGCTATGGAGCTCTGGTGCTATGGAGCTATGGAGCTCTGGTGCTATGGAGCTATGGAGCTCTGGTGCTATGGAGCTATGGAGCTCTGGTGCTATGGAGCTATGGAGCTCTGGTGCTATGGAGCTATGGAGCTCTGGTGCTATGGAGCTATGGAGCTATGGAGCCACCAGCCAGCACCCTCCGTGGCTGGATCAATGGAAGTGTTTTAGGTACCAGGCAGCCAA
>NW_028232040.1:297500-315000 GCF_054491065.1 Syngnathus leptorhynchus
CACGCTCCTTCCTTGGATGGACAACATTCGCAGTTGACACTTTGTGTCATTTTATCCGAGCAGACGGGCGCCGCGAGGCGGACCGTCCGGGGCGACTCTCGGCCTGTGTTTTCGGAGCCGGCCGGGCATCACGCTCCCTCCTTGGATGGACAACATTCGTAGTTGACACTTTGTGTCATTTTATCCGAGCAGACGGGCGCCGCGAGGCGACCGTCCGGGGCGACTCTCGGCCTGTGTTTAAGGAGCCGGCCGGGCATCACGCTCCTTCCTTGGATGGACAACATTCGTAGTTGACACTTTGTGTCATTTTATCCGAGCGGGCGGGCGCCGCGAGGCGGACCGTCCGGGGCGACTCTCGGCCTGTGTTTAAGGAGCCGGCCGGGCATCACGCTCCTTCCTTGGATGGACAACATTCGCAGTTGACACTTTGTGTCATTTTATCCGAGCAGACGGGCGCCGCGAGGCGGACCGTCCGGGGCGACTCTCGGCCTGTGTTTTCGGAGCCGGCCGGGCATCACGCTCCCTCCTTGGATGGACAACATTCGTAGTTGACACTTTGTGTCATTTTATCCGAGCAGACGGGCGCCGCGAGGCGACCGTCCGGGGCGACTCTCGGCCTGTGTTTAAGGAGCCGGCCGGGCATCACGCTCCTTCCTTGGATGGACAACATTCGTAGTTGACACTTTGTGTCATTTTATCCGAGCGGGCGGGCGCCGCGAGGCGGACCGTCCGGGGCGACTCTCGGCCTGTGTTTAAGGAGCCGGCCGGGCATCACGCTCCTTCCTTGGATGGACAACATTCGCAGTTGACACTTTGTGTCATTTTATCCGAGCAGACGGGCGCCGCGAGGCGGACCGTCCGGGGCGACTCTCGGCCTGTGTTTAAGGAGCCGGCCGGGCATCACGCTCCTTCCTTGGATGGACAACATTCGTAGTTGACACTTTGTGTCATTTTATCCGAGCGGGCGGGCGCCGCGAGGCGGACCGTCCGGGGCGACTCTCGGCCTGTGTTTAAGGAGCCGGCCGGGCATCACGCTCCTTCCTTGGATGGACAACATTCGCAGTTGACACTTTGTGTCATTTTATCCGAGCAGACGGGCGCCGCGAGGCGGACCGTCCGGGGCGACTCTCGGCCTGTGTTTTCGGAGCCGGCCGGGCATCACGCTCCCTCCTTGGATGGACAACATTCGTAGTTGACACTTTGTGTCATTTTATCCGAGCAGACGGGCGCCGCGAGGCGGACCGTCCGGGGCGACTCTCGGCCTGTGTTTAAGGAGCCGGCCGGGCATCACGCTCCTTCCTTGGATGGACAACATTCGCAGTTGACACTTTGTGTCATTTTGTTCGGCCTGTGTTTAAGGAGGCGGCCGTCCTCCACTCGGTCCGTGTTTAAGGAGCGACACTCGCGCTCCGGTTCGGCCTGTATTTAGGGAGGCGGCCGTCCTCCGCTTGGTCTGTGTTAAGGGCGACACTCGGTCCATGTTTGAGGAGCCTGGCCCTGACGCTCCTCTCCGGCCTGTGTTTAAGGAGGCGGCCGTCCTCCCCTTGGTCTGTGTTAAGGGCGACACTCGGTCCATGTTTGAGGAGCCTGGCCCTGACGCTCCTCTCCGGCCTGTGTTTAAGGAGGCGGCCGTCCTCCCCTTGGTCTGTGTTAAGGGCGACACTCGGTCCATGTTTGAGGAGCCTGGCCCTGACGCTCCTCTCCGGCCTGTGTTTAAGGAGGCGGCCGTCCTCCCCTTGGTCTGTGTTAAGGGCGACACTCTGTCCATGTTTGAGGAGCCTGGCCCTGACGCTCCTCTCCGGCCTGTGTTTAAGGAGGCGGCCGTCCTCCCCTTGGTCTGTGTTAAGGGCGACACTCGGTCCATGTTTGAGGAGCCTGGCCCTGACGCTCCTCTCCGGCCTGTGTTTAAGGAGGCGGCCGTCCTCCCCTTGGTCTGTGTTAAGGGCGACACTCTGTCCATGTTTGAGGAGCCTGGCCCTGACGCTCCTCTCCGGCCTGTGTTTAAGGAGGCGGCCGTCCTCCCCTTGGTCTGTGTTAAGGGCGACACTCGGTCCGTGTTTAAGGAGCGGCCCTCGCGCTCCGGTTCGGCCTGTATTTAGGGAGGCGGCCGTCCTCCGCTTGGTCTGTGTTAAGGGCGACACTCGGTCCGTGTTTAAGGAGCCGGCCCTGACGCTCCTCTTCGGCCTGTGTTTAAGGAGGCGGCCGTCCTCCACTTCCTTCCATGCACCACCACATTCGCAGTTGACACTTTGCCATTTTTTCAGAGAGGTGACACTTAGTCGTTTTTTCGAAAGTTGACACTTAGTCGTTTTTTCGAAAGTTGACACTTTGCCGTTTTTTCAGAGAGGTGACACTTAGCCGTTTTTTCGAAAGTTGACACTTAGCCGTTTTTTCGAAAGTTGACACTTAGCCGTTTTTTCGAAAGTTGACACTTAGTCACTTTTTCGCCACAGTGACACCTCCAGCGCGTGCCACGGCGCTTTTCAGGTCTTCTATCCGACCTTGTGCTGTCGAGGACGGCGTGTCCGACGCCGTGGGGAGACCAGCACCATCTCCTCCATACTCGTAAACGGGGTGCTTTGGAAAACGGGGGGAAAGTCGATGAGTACACTGACTACTGGGACCATTTCATTGTACTCTGGCGCACCTGAAGACCAAAAAAGGTACTGCACCTTAGCCCGGGTACCTCACCCCCTGGTACCTCGAGGAGAACTTAGAAAAATTTCGACAAATTTTTGGTGAGCTCCAGGGAGAGAGGCTGATTTTTCGCTTTTTGAGGCCGACCGCCGAACCGGCGCGGGGCGGACTCACAAGCCCCGCAGAGCCGTGGGCACTTAGTCGTTTTTTCAGAGAGGCGACACTTAGTCGTTTTTTCAGAGGCGACACTTAGTCGTTTTTTCGAAAGTTGACACTTAGCCGTTTTTTCGAAAGTCGACACTTAGCCGTTTTTTTGGAAAGTTGACACTTAGTCGTTTTTTCGAAAGTTGACACTTAGTCGTTTTTTCGCCACAATTGGCTCTGAGCTCCAGGGGGAGAGCCTGGTTTTGCCTTATTTCAGGCCGGCTGGGGAACCGGCGCGGGTCGGATGCACGAGCCCGGCAGAGCCGTGGGCACTTAGAAAATTTTCGCCGATTAAGCTGGGACCTCCAGGCGGAGACCGGCATTCCTCGTCCTCGGGGTTCGACCCAGGAACCGGCGCTGGGCAGACGCCGTAGCCACGCAGAGCCGTGGGCACTTAGAAAATATTCGCCAAGTTGGCTCTGAGCTCCAGGCGGAGAGGCTGGTTTTGCCTTATTTCAGGCCGGCTGGGGAACCGGCGCGGGTCGGATGCACGAGCCCGCAGAGCCGTGGGCACTTTGCCATTTTCTCAGAGTCGACACTTAGTCGTTTTTTCAGAGAGGCGACACTCTGTCGTTTTTTCGAAAGTTGACACTTTGCCGTTTTTTCAGAGAGGCGACACTTAGCCGTTTTTTCGAAAGTTGACACTTAGCCGTTTTTTCGAAAGTCGACACTTAGCCGTTTTTTCAGAGATGTGACACTTTGCCGTTTTTTCGAAAGTCGACACTTAGCCGTTTTTTCAGAGATGTGACACTTAGAAACTTTTTGCCAAGTTGGCTGTGAGCTCCAGGAGGAGACCGTTATTTTTCGTCATTCGAGGCCGACTGCGGAACCGGCGCTGGGCGGACGCCAAAGCTCGGCAGGGCCGTGGGCACTTAGAAACTTTTTGCCAAGTTGGCTGTGAGCTCCAGGAGGAGACCGTTATTTTTCGTCATTCGAGGCCGACTGCGGAACCGGCGCTGGGCGGACGCCAAAGCTCGGCAGGGCCGTGGGCACTTAGAAACTTTTTGCCAAGTTGGCTGTGAGCTCCAGGAGGAGACCGTTATTTTTCGTCATTCGAGGCCGACTGCGGAACCGGCGCTGGGCGGACGCCAAAGCTCGGCAGGGCCGTGGGCACTTAGAAACTTTTTGCCAAGTTGGCTGTGAGCTCCAGGAGGAGACCGTTATTTTTCGTCATTCGAGGCCGACTGCGGAACCGGCGCTGGGCGGACGCCAAAGCTCGGCAGGGCCGTGGGCACTTAGAAACTTTTTGCCAAGTTGGCTGTGAGCTCCAGGAGGAGACCGTTATTTTTCGTCATTCGAGGCCGACTGCGGAACCGGCGCTGGGCGGACGCCAAAGCTCGGCAGGGCCGTGGGCACTTAGAAACTTTTTGCCAAGTTGGCTGTGAGCTCCAGGAGGAGACCGTTATTTTTCGTCATTCGAGGCCGACTGCGGAACCGGCGCTGGGCGGACGCCAAAGCTCGGCAGGGCCGTGGGCACTTAGAAACTTTTTGCCAAGTTGGCTGTGAGCTCCAGGAGGAGACCGTTATTTTTCGTCATTCGAGGCCGACTGCGGAACCGGCGCTGGGCGGACGCCAAAGCTCGGCAGGGCCGTGGGCACTTAGAAACTTTTTGCCAAGTTGGCTGTGAGCTCCAGGAGGAGACCGTTATTTTTCGTCATTCGAGGCCGACTGCGGAACCGGCGCTGGGCGGACGCCAAAGCTCGGCAGGGCCGTGGGCACTTAGAAACTTTTTGCCAAGTTGGCTGTGAGCTCCAGGAGGAGACCGTTATTTTTCGTCATTCTAGGCCGGCTGCAGAACCGGCGCGGGTCGGATGCACGAGCCCGCAGAGCCGTGGGCACTTTGCCACTTTTTCGCCACAATTGGCTGTGAGCTCCAGGAGGAGACCGTTATTTTTCGTCATTCTAGGCCGGTTGCAGAACCGGCGCGGCTCGGATGCACGAGCCCGCAGAGCCGTGGGCACTTAGAAAATTTTCAGAGAGGCGACACTTTGCCATTTTTTCAGAGAGGTGACACTTAGTCGTTTTTTCGAAAGTTGACACTTAGCCGTTTTTTCGAAAGTTGACACTTAGTCGTTTTTTCGAAAGTTGACACTTAGTCGTTTTTTCGCCAAAGTGCCCACCTCCAGCGCGTGCCACGGCGCTTTCCAGGTCTTCTATCCGACCTTGTGCTGTCGAGGACGGCGTGTCCGACGCCGTGGGGAGACCAGCACCATCTCCTCCATACTCGTAAACGAGGTGCTTTGGAAAACGGGGGGAAAGTCGATGAGTACACTGACTACTGGGACCATTTCATTGTACTCTGGCGCACCTGAAGACCAAAAAAGGTACTGCACCTTAGCCCGGGTACCTCACCCCCTGGTACCTCGAGGAGAACTTAGAAAAATTTCGACAAATTTTTGGTGAGCTCCAGGGAGAGAGGCTGATTTTTTGCTTTTTGAGGCCGACCGCCGAACCGGCGCGGGGCGGACTCACAAGCCCCGCAGAGCCGTGGGCACTTAGTCGTTTTTTCGAAAGTTGACACTTAGCCGTTTTTTCGAAAGTTGACACTTAGCCGTTTTTTCGAAAGTCGACACTTAGCCGTTTTTTCGAAAGTTGACACTTAGTCGTTTTTTCGCCGATTTTGCTGGGACCTCCAGGCGAGGACCGGCGTTTTTCGTCTTCCGGGTTCGACCCGGGAACCAGCGCCGAGCGGACACATTCGCTCGCTAGTGCCGTTGGCACTTAGAAAAATTTTCGTTTGTCATGAGCTCCGGGCGGAGAGCGGCGTTTTTCGTCTTCCGGGTTCGACCCGGGAACCAGCGCCGAGCGGACACATTCGCTCGCTAGTGCCGTTGGCACTTAGAAAATTTTTCGTTTGTCATGAGCTCCGGGCGAGGACCGGCGTTTTTCGTCTTCCGGGTTCGACCCGGGAACCAGCGCCGAGCGGACACATTCGCTCGCTAGTGCCGTTGGCACTTAGAAAATTTTTCGTTTGTCATGAGCTCCGGGCGAGGACCGGCGTTTTTCGTCTTCCGGGTTCGACCCGGGAACCAGCGCCGAGTGGACACATTCGCTCGCTAGTGCCGTTGGCACTTAGAAAATTTTTCGTTTGTCATGAGCTCCGGGCGGAGACCGGCGTTTTTCGTCTTCCGGGTTCGACCCGGGAACCAGCGCCGAGCGGACACATTCGCTCGCTAGTGCCGTTGGCACTTAGAAAATTTTTCGTTTGTCATGAGCTCCGGGCGGAGACCGGCGTTTTTCGTCTTCCGGGTTCGACCCGGGAACCAGCGCCGAGCGGACACATTCGCTCGCTAGTGCCGTTGGCACTTAGAAAATTTTTTGTTTGTCATGAGCTCCGGGCGGAGACCGGCGTTTTTCGTCTTCCGGGTTCGACCCGGGAACCAGCGCCGAGCGGACACATTCGCTCGCTAGTGCCGTTGGCACTTAGAAAATTTTTCGTTTGTCATGAGCTCCGGGCGGAGAGCGGCGTTTTTCGTCTTCCGGGTTCGACCCGGGAACCAGCGCCGAGCGGACACATTCGCTCGCTAGTGCCGTTGGCACTTAGAAAATTTTTCGTTTGTCATGAGCTCCGGGCGAGGACCGGCGTTTTTCGTCTTCCGGGTTCGACCCGGGAACCAGCGCCGAGTGGACACATTCGCTCGCTAGTGCCGTTGGCACTTAGAAAATTTTTCGTTTGTCATGAGCTCCGGGCGGAGACCGGCGTTTTTCGTCTTCCGGGTTCGACCCGGGAACCAGCGCCGAGCGGACACATTCGCTCGCTAGTGCCGTTGGCACTTAGAAAATTTTTCGTTTGTCATGAGCTCCGGGCGGAGACCGGCGTTTTTCGTCTTCCGGGTTCGACCCGGGAACCAGCGCCGAGCGGACACATTCGCTCGCTAGTGCCGTTGGCACTTAGAAAATTTTTCGTTTGTCATGAGCTCCGGGCGGAGACCGGCGTTTTTCGTCTTCCGGGTTCGACCCGGGAACCAGCGCCGAGCGGACACATTCGCTCGCTAGTGCCGTTGGCACTTAGAAAATTTTTCGTTTGTCATGAGCTCCGGGCGGAGACCGGCGTTTTTCGTCTTCCGGGTCCGACCCGGGAACCAGCGCCGAGCGGACACATTCGCTCGCTAGTGCCGTTGGCACTTAGAAAATTTTTCGTTTGTCATGAGCTCCGGGCGGAGACCGGCGTTTTTCGTCTTCCGGGTTCGACCCGGGAACCAGCGCCGAGCGGACACATTCGCTCGCTAGTGCCGTTGGCACTTAGAAAATTTTTCGTTTGTCATGAGCTCCGGGCGAGGACCGGCGTTTTTCGTCTTCCGGGTTCGACCCGGGAACCAGCGCCGAGCGGACACATTCGCTCGCTAGTGCCGTTGGCACTTAGAAAATTTTTCGTTTGTCATGAGCTCCGGGCGAGGACCGGCGTTTTTCGTCTTCCGGGTTCGACCCGGGAACCAGCGCCGAGCGGACACATTCGCTCGCTAGTGCCGTTGGCACTTAGAAAATTTTTCGTTTGTCATGAGCTCCGGGCGGAGACCGGCATTTTTCGTCATTCGAGGCCGACGGGGGAACCAGCCGGAGCGGACACGTTTGCTCGGAAGAGCCGTTGGCACTTAGAAAAAATTCCGTGTCTCGTGAGCTCCAGGGGGGACAGGCTGGTTTTATTCATCCGTAGCCGACATGGGAACCAGCGCGGAGCGGATTGGTGTTGCGCTGCCATATACCTCATCTCTCTCAGGAGTCCCCCCCTTATACGTGCCGATGGTGTTTTGGAAAACGGGGGGTAACTGGATGAGTACACTGACTAGGGGGACCAGTACACTAGCGAGTGGGACCAGTACACTGACTAGTGGGACCAACACACTATGAGCGCCTGGTACCTAAAATGGAAGTATAGAGGCCGAATTTCGGGCAAGATCACGCCGGGTTAGGCTTCCAGGACCTCGGCTAAGCAATTTTAACGGGTCGCCCGGTTCTTTTTTGATCCAGCCCGGTTCTTTTTTTATCCAGCCTGGTTCTTTTTACACTTCCAGCTGGAGCTCGGGAGCGGCTTTTTGCACAAGATCACGCCGTGTTAGGCTTCCAGGACCTCGGCTAAGCAATTTTAACGGGTCGCCCGGTTCTTTTTTGATCCAGCCCGGTTCTTTTTTTTATCCAGCCTGGTTCTTTTTACACTTCCAGCTGGAGCTCGGGAGCGGCTTTTTGCACAAGATCACGCCGTGTTAGGCTTCCAGGACCTCGGCTAAGCAATTTTAACGGGTCGCCCGGTTCTTTTTTGATCCAGCCCGGTTCTTTTTTTTATCCAGCCCGGTTCTTTTTACACTTCCAGCTGGAGCTCGGGAGCGGCTTTTTGCACAAGATCACGCCGTGTTAGGCTTCCAGGACCTCGGCTAAGCAATTTTAACGGGTCGCCCGGTTCTTTTTTTTATCCAGCCCGGTTCTTTTTTTATCCAGCCCGGTTCTTTTTACACTTCCAGCTGAAGCTCGGGAGCGGCTTTTTGCACAAGAACACGCCGTGTTAGGCTTCCAGGACCTCGGCTAAGCAATTTTAACGGGTCGCCCGGTTCTTTTTTGATCCAGCCCGGTTCTTTTTTTTATCCAGCCCGGTTCTTTTTACACTTCCAGCTGGAGCTTGGGAGCGGCTTTTTGCACAAGATCACGCCGGGTTAGGCTTCCAGGACCTCGGCTAAGCAATTTTAACGGGTCGCCCGGTTCTTTTTTGATCCAGCCCGGTTCTTTTTTTTATCCAGCCTGGTTCTTTTTACACTTCCAGCTGGAGCTCGGGAGCGGCTATTTGCACAAGATCACGCCGTGTTAGGCTTCCAGGACCTCGGCTAAGCAATTTTAACGGGTCGCCCGGTTCTTTTTTGATCCAGCCCGGTTCTTTTTTTTATCCAGCCCGGTTCTTTTTACACTTCCAGCTGGAGCTCGGGAGCGGCTTTTTGCACAAGATCACGCCGGGTTAGGCTTCCAGGACCTCGGCTAAGCAATTTTAACGGGTCCCCCGGTTCTTTTTTGATCCAGCCCGGTTCTTTTTTTATCCAGCCCGGTTCTTTTTACACTTCCAGCTGGAGCTCGGGAGCGGCTTTTTGCACAAGATCACGCCGTGTTAGGCTTCCAGGACCTCGGCTAAGCAATTTTAACGGGTCGCCCGGTTCTTTTTTGATCCAGCCCGGTTCTTTTTTTTATCCAGCCCGGTTCTTTTTACACTTCCAGCTGGAGCTCGGGAGCGGCTTTTTGCACAAGATCACGCCGGGTTAGGCTTCCAGGACCTCGGCTAAGCAATTTTAACGGGTCGCCCGGTTCTTTTTTGATCCAGCCCGGTTCTTTTTTTATCCAGCCCGGTTCTTTTTACACTTCCAGCTGGAGCTCGGGAGCGGCTTTTTGCACAAGATCACGCCGTGTTAGGCTTCCAGGACCTCGGCTAAGCAATTTTAACGGGTCGCCCGGTTCTTTTTTTGATCCAGCCCGGTTCTTTTTTTATCCAGCCCGGTTCTTTTTACACTTCCAGCTGGAGCTCGGGAGCGGCTTTTTGCACAAGATCACGCCGGGTTAGGCTTCCAGGACCTCGGCTAAGCAATTTTAACGGGTCGCCCGGTTCTTTTTTTTTATCCAGCCCGGTTCTTTTTTGATCCAGCCCGGTTCTTTTTACACTTCCAGCTGGAGCTCGGGAGCGGCTTTTTGCACAAGATCACGCCGTGTTAGGCTTCCAGGACCTCGGCTAAGCAATTTTAACGGGTCGCCCGGTTCTTTTTTTTATCCAGCCCGGTTCTTTTTTTATCCAGCCCGGTTCTTTTTACACTTCCAGCTGGAGCTCGGGAGCGGCTTTTTGCACAAGATCACGCCGGGTTAGGCTTCCAGGACCTCGGCTAAGCAATTTTAACGGGCCGCCCGGTTCTTTTTTTTATCCAGCCCGGTTCTTTTTTGATCCAGCCCGGTTCTTTTTACACTTCCAGCTGGAGCTCGGGAGCGGCTTTTTGCACAAGATCACGCCGTGTTAGGCTTCCAGGACCTCGGCTAAGCAATTTTAACGGGCCGCCCGGTTCTTTTTTGATCCAGCCCGGTTCTTTTTTTATCCAGCCCGGTTCTTTTTACACTTCCAGCTGGAGCTCGGGAGCGGCTTTTTGCACAAGATCACGCCGTGTTAGGCTTCCAGGACCTCGGCTAAGCAATTTTAACGGGTCGCCCGGTTCTTTTTTGATCCAGCCCGGTTCTTTTTTTTATCCAGCCTGGTTCTTTTTACACTTCCAGCTGGAGCTCGGGAGCGGCTTTTTGCACAAGAACACGCCGTGTTAGGCTTCCAGGACCTCGGCTAAGCAATTTTAACGGGTCGCCCGGTTCTTTTTTGATCCAGCCCGGTTCTTTTTCCACTTCCAGCTGGAGCTCAGCAGCGGCTTTTTGCACAAGATCACGCCGGGTTAGGCTTCCAGGACCTCGGCTAAGCACTTCTAACGGGTCGCCCGGTTCTTTTTTTGAACCAGCCCGGTTCTTTTTACACTTCCAGCTGGAGCTCAGCAGCGGCTTTTTGCACAAGATCACGCCGGGTTAGGGTTCCAGGACCTCGGCTAAGCAATTTTAACGGGCCGCCCGGTTCTTTTTTTGATCCAGCCCGGTTCTTTTTACACTTCCAGCTGGAGCTCAGCAGCGGCTTTTTGCACAAGATCACGCCGGGTTAGGCTTCCAGGACCTCGGCTAAGCACTTCTAACGGGCCCTGGTCCACCCCTGCCAGCGCATTTCAAAACTTGGCATTAATTTCGACCTAAGAGACGAAGTCTGATTTTTTTCTACCACTTGGGCGGCCTTTTTGCACCCAGAACACCCGCACCGGCACCATAAATTCGAAGGGTGCCGAGTGCGTCGGCGCAGATTCTGCGACGGAGTGACACTTCCCTCTTGTGGACATTCGGCGGTAGGTGAAATGCGCACTCGGTCTTCTCTTTTCTTTTCCTTCCAGTGAAACTTTGGCAACATTCTGCGAGCTGCTGGCTTCCAGAACCTCGGCCAAGCAGGTGGAGGATTTTTTTCCACTTCCAGCTGGAGGTGAGGAGGGACTTTTTGGGCAAGATCACGCCGACTTAGCAAGCAAGGTGGAAGTGCCAGCATGCTCCGTGGCTGGAAGTGTGGATGTGCCAGCACCCTCCCTGCCTATGGAAGTGTGGAGCTCCAGCACCCTCCCTGCCTATGGAAGTGTGGAGCTCCAGCACCCTCCCTGCCTATGGAAGTGTGGAGCTCCAGCACCCTCCCTGCCTATGGAAGTGTGGAGCTCCAGCACCCTCCCTGCCTATGGAAGTGTGGAGCTCCAGCACCCTCCCTGCCTATGGAAGTGTGGAGCTCCAGCACCCTCCCTGCCTATGGAAGTGTGGAGCTCCAGCACCCTCCCTGCCTATGGAAGTGTGGAGCTCCAGCACCCTCCCTGCCTATGGAAGTGTGGAGCTCCAGCACCCTCCCTGCCTATGGAAGTGTGGAGCTCCAGCACCCTCCCTGCCTATGGAAGTGTGGAGCTCCAGCACCCTCCCTGCCTAGGGAAGTGTGGAGCTCCAGCACCCTCCCTGCCTATGGAAGTGTGGAGCTCCAGCACCCTCCCTGCCTATGGAAGTGTGGAGCTCCAGCACCCTCCCTGCCTATGGAAGTGTGGAGCTCCAGCACCCTCCCTGCCTATGGAAGTGTGGAGCTCCAGCACCCTCCCTGCCTATGGAAGTGTGGAGCTCCAGCACCCTCCCTGCCTATGGAAGTGTGGAGCTCCAGCACCCTCCCTGCCTATGGAAGTGTGGAGCTCCAGCACCCTCCCTGCCTATGGAAGTGTGGAGCTCCAGCACCCTCCCTGCCTATGGAAGTGTGGAGCTCCAGCACCCTCCCTGCCTATGGAAGTGTGGAGCTCCAGCACCCTCCCTGCCTATGGAAGTGTGGAGCTCCAGCACCCTCCCTGCCTATGGAAGTGTGGAGCTCCAGCACCCTCCCTGCCTATGGAAGTGTGGAGCTCCAGCACCCTCCCTGCCTATGGAAGTGTGGAGCTCCAGCACCCTCCCTGCCTATGGAAGTGTGGAGCTCCAGCACCCTCCCTGCCTATGGAAGTGTGGAGCTCCAGCACCCTCCCTGCCTATGGAAGTGTGGAGCTCCAGCACCCTCCCTGCCTATGGAAGTGTGGAGCTCCAGCACCCTCCCTGCCTAGGGAAGTGTGGAGCTCCAGCACCCTCCCTGCCTATGGAAGTGTGGAGCTCCAGCACCCTCCCTGCCTATGGAAGTGTGGAGCTCCAGCACCCTCCCTGCCTATGGAAGTGTGGAGCTCCAGCACCCTCCCTGCCTATGGAAGTGTGGAGCTCCAGCACCCTCCCTGCCTATGGAAGTGTGGAGCTCCAGCACCCTCCCTGCCTATGGAAGTGTGGAGCTCCAGCACCCTCCCTGCCTATGGAAGTGTGGAGCTCCAGCACCCTCCCTGCCTATGGAAGTGTGGAGCTCCAGCACCCTCCCTGCCTATGGAAGTGTGGAGCTCCAGCACCCTCCCTGCCTATGGAAGTGTGGAGCTCCAGCACCCTCCCTGCCTATGGAAGTGTGGAGCTCCAGCACCCTCCCTGCCTATGGAAGTGTGGAGCTCCAGCACCCTCCCTGCCTAGGGAAGTGTGGAGCTCCAGCACCCTCCCTGCCTATGGAAGTGTGGAGCTCCAGCACCCTCCCTGCCTATGGAAGTGTGGAGCTCCAGCACCCTCCCTGCCTATGGAAGTGTGGAGCTCCAGCACCCTCCCTGCCTATGGAAGTGTGGAGCTCCAGCACCCTCCCTGCCTATGGAAGTGTGGAGCTCCAGCACCCTCCCTGCCTATGGAAGTGTGGAGCTCCAGCACCCTCCCTGCCTATGGAAGTGTGGAGCTCCAGCACCCTCCCTGCCTATGGAAGTGTGGAGCTCCAGCACCCTCCCTGCCTATGGAAGTGTGGAGCTCCAGCACCCTCCCTGCCTATGGAAGTGTGGAGCTCCAGCACCCTCCCTGCCTATGGAAGTGTGGAGCTCCAGCACCCTCCCTGCCTATGGAAGTGTGGAGCTCCAGCACCCTCCCTGCCTATGGAAGTGTGGAGCTCCAGCACCCTCCCTGCCTATGGAAGTGTGGAGCTCCAGCACCCTCCCTGCCTATGGAAGTGTGGAGCTCCAGCACCCTCCCTGCCTATGGAAGTGTGGAGCTCCAGCACCCTCCCTGCCTATGGAAGTGTGGAGCTCCAGCACCCTCCCTGCCTATGGAAGTGTGGAGCTCCAGCACCCTCCCTGCCTATGGAAGTGTGGAGCTCCAGCACCCTCCCTGCCTATGGAAGTGTGGAGCTCCAGCACCCTCCCTGCCTATGGAAGTGTGGAGCTCCAGCACCCTCCCTGCCTATGGAAGTGTGGAGCTCCAGCACCCTCCCTGCCTATGGAAGAGCCACCTCCGCGGGCATGCTGCTCAACCACGCCGGCCCAGAGTTCCAGCCGCTCGGCTACACTCTCTCACAAGCCCCGCCTGGAGCTCCCCAGCCCGCCCCTGGTACCTCAACTACCGAGGCCAGCCGCTCGACCAGGCCGGCCCAGAGTTCCAGCCGCTCGGCTTCACTCTCTCACAAGCCCCGCCTGGAGCTCCCCAGCCCGCCCCTGGTACCTCAACTACCGAGGCCAGCCGCTCGACCAGGCCGGCCGAGAGTTCCAGCCGCTCGGCTTCACTCTCTCACAAGACCCGCCTGGAGCTCCCCGCCCCACCCCTGGTACCTCAACTACCGAGGCCAGCCGCTCGACCACGCCGGCGCAGAGTTCCAGCCGCTCGGATAAGCTCTGTCACTCACCCGCCGCGCAGCCACCGGTAACGGGGAAATGTCGCCGCCTGGCGGACACGCCGTTGTAAATGAATGGGCTTTCGCACTTAGTGCAATTTTCGCCAACTCTCTGACTGGAGCTATGGAAGTATGGAGCTATGGAGCCACCAGCCACCCAGGCTGGAGCTATGGAGCCATGGAGCTCTGGTGCTATGGAGCTCTGGAGGTATGGAGCTATGGAGCTATGGAGCTATGGAGCTATGGAGCCCTGGAGCTCTGGAGGTATAGAGCTATGGTGCTATGGAGCTCTGAAGCCATGGAGCTCTGGTGCTATGGAGCTCTGGAGGTATGGAGCTCTGGAGGTATGGAGCTATGGAGCCCTGGAGCCCTGGAGCTATGGAGCCCTGGAGCTATGGAGCCCTGGAGCCCTGGAGCTATGGAGCCCTGGAGCTATGGAGCTATGGAGCCCTGGAGCTATGGAGCTATGGAGCTCTGGTGCTATGGAGCTATGGAGCTCTGGTGCTATGGAGCTATGGAGCTCTGGTGCTATGGAGCTATGGAGCTCTGGTGCTATGGAGCTATGGAGCTCTGGTGCTATGGAGCTATGGAGCTCTGGTGCTATGGAGCTATGGAGCTCTGGTGCTATGGAGCTATGGAGCTCTGGTGCTATGGAGCTATGGAGCTCTGGTGCTATGGAGCTATGGAGCTATGGAGCTCTGGTGCTATGGAGCTATGGAGCTCTGGTGCTATGGAGCTATGGAGCTCTGGTGCTATGGAGCTCTGGTGCTATGGAGCTATGGAGCTCTGGTGCTATGGAGCTCTGGAGCTCTGGAGGTATGGAGCTATGGAGCCACCAGCCAGCACCCTCCGTGGCTGGATCAATGGAAGTGTTTTAGGTACCAGGCAGCCAAAGGGCCGAGGCCTCACGCTCGACCACGCCGGCGCAGAGTTCCAGCCGCTCGGATAAGCTCTGTCACTCACCCGCCGCGCAGCCACCGGTAACGGGGAAATGTCGCCGCCTTGTGGACACGCCGTTGTAAATGAATGGGCTTTCGCACTTAGTGCAATTTTAGCCAACTCTCTGACTGGAGCTATGGAAGTATGGAGCTATGGAGCCACCAGCCACCCAGGCTGGAGCTATGGAGCTATGGAGCTCTGGTGCTATGGAGCTATGGAGCTCTGGTGCTATGGAGCTATGGAGCTCTGGTGCTATGGAGCTATGGAGCTCTGGTGCTATGGAGCTATGGAGCTCTGGTGCTATGGAGCTATGGAGCTCTGGTGCTATGGAGCTATGGAGCTCTGGTGCTATGGAGCTATGGAGCTCTGGTGCTATGGAGCTATGGAGCTCTGGTGCTATGGAGCTATGGAGCTCTGGTGCTATGGAGCTATGGAGCTCTGGTGCTATGGAGCTATGGAGCTCTGGTGCTATGGAGCTATGGAGCTATGGAGCCACCAGCCAGCACCCTCCGTGGCTGGATCAATGGAAGTGTTTTAGGTACCAGGCAGCCAAAGGGCCGGGGCCTCACGCTCGACCACGCCGGCGCAGAGTTCCAGCCGCTCGGATAAGCTCTGTCACTCACCCGCCACGCAGCCACCGGTAACGGGGAAATGTCGCCGCCTGGCGGACACGCCGTTGTAAATGAATGGGCTTTCGCACTTAGTGCAATTTTCGCCAACTCTCTGACTGGAGCTATGGAAGTATGGAGCTATGGAGCCACCAGCCACCCAGGCTGGAGCTATGGAGCTCTGGAGGTATGGAGCTATGGAGCCCTGGAGCTATGGAGCTATGGAGCCCTGGAGCTATGGAGCCCTGGAGCTATGGAGCTATGGAGCTCTGGTGCTATGGAGCTATGGAGCTCTGGTGCTATGGAGCTATGGAGCTCTGGTGCTATGGAGCTATGGAGCTCTGGTGCTATGGAGCTATGGAGCTCTGGTGCTATGGAGCTATGGAGCTCTGGTGCTATGGAGCTATGGAGCTCTGGTGCTATGGAGCTATGGAGCTCTGGTGCTATGGAGCTATGGAGCTCTGGTGCTATGGAGCTATGGAGCTATGGAGCCACCAGCCAGCACCCTCCGTGGCTGGATCAATGGAAGTGTTTTAGGTACCAGGCAGCCAAAGGGCCGGGGCCTCACGCTCGACCACGCCGGCGCAGAGTTCCAGCCGCTCGGATAAGCTCTGTCACTCACCCGCCACGCAGCCACCGGTAACGGGGAAATGTCGCCGCCTGGCGGACACGCCGTTGTAAATGAATGGGCTTTCGCACTTAGTGCAATTTTCGCCAACTCTCTGACTGGAGCTATGGAAGTATGGAGCTATGGAGCCACCAGCCACCCAGGCTGGAGCTATGGAGCTCTGGAGGTATGGAGCTATGGAGCCCTGGAGCTATGGAGCTATGGAGCCCTGGAGCTATGGAGCCCTGGAGCTATGGAGCTATGGAGCTCTGGTGCTATGGAGCTATGGAGCTCTGGTGCTATGGAGCTATGGAGCTCTGGTGCTATGGAGCTATGGAGCTCTGGTGCTATGGAGCTATGGAGCTCTGGTGCTATGGAGCTATGGAGCTATGGAGCCACCAGCCAGCACCCTCCGTGGCTGGATCAATGGAAGTGTTTTAGGTACCAGGCAGCCAAAGGGCCGGGGCCTCACGCTCGACCACGCCGGCGCAGAGTTCCAGCCGCTCGGATAAGCTCTGTCACTCACCCGCCACGCAGCCACCGGTAACGGGGAAATGTCGCCGCCTGGCGGACACGCCGTTGTAAATGAATGGGCTTTCGCACTTAGTGCAATTTTCGCCAACTCTCTGACTGGAGCTATGGAAGTATGGAGCTATGGAGCCACCAGCCACCCAGGCTGGAGCTATGGAGCTCTGGAGGTATGGAGCCCTGGAGCTATGGAGCTATGGAGCCCTGGAGCTATGGAGCCCTGGAGCTATGGAGCTATGGAGCTCTGGTGCTATGGAGCTATGGAGCTCTGGTGCTATGGAGCTATGGAGCTCTGGTGCTATGGAGCTATGGAGCTCTGGTGCTATGGAGCTATGGAGCTCTGGTGCTATGGAGCTATGGAGCTCTGGTGCTATGGAGCTATGGAGCTCTGGTGCTATGGAGCTATGGAGCTATGGAGCCACCAGCCAGCACCCTCCGTGGCTGGATCAATGGAAGTGTTTTAGGTACCAGGCAGCCAAAGGGCCGGGGCCTCACGCTCGACCACGCCGGCGCAGAGTTCCAGCCGCTCGGATAAGCTCTGTCACTCACCCGCCGCGCAGCCACCGGTAACGGGGAAATGTCGCCGCCTGGCGGACACGCCGTTGTAAATGAATGGGCTTTCGCACTTAGTGCAATTTTAGCCAACTCCGTGGCTGCAAGTATGGAAGTATGGAGCTATGGAGCCACCAGCCAGCACCCTCCGCGGCTGGAGCTATGGAAGTATGGAGCTATGGAGCTATGGAAGTATGGGGCTATGGAAGTATGGAGCTATGGAGCTCCGGGGCTATGGAGCTATGGAGCTCCGGGGCTATGGAGCTCCGGGGCTATGGAGCTATGGAGCTCCGGGGCTATGGAGCTCCGGGGCTATGGAGCTCCGGGGCTATGGAGCTCCGGGGCTATGGAGCTATGGAGCTCCGGGGCTATGGAGCTCCGGGGCTATGGAGCTATGGAGCTCCGGGGCTATGGAGCTATGGAGCTCCGGGGCTATGGAGCTCTGGAGCTATGGAAGTATGGATGATCCAGCACCCTCCGTGGCTGACCGCTGGTGCTCGGGGCCGGTGAACTCGGCACCCGCCTTCGGCGGGTGCCTCGGTGACCGCCGTCGCTTGGGGCCAGTGAACTCGGCACCCGCCTTCGGCGGGTGCCTCGGTGACCGGTTGTCGCTTGGGGCCAGTGAACTCGGCACCCGCCTTCGGCGGGTGCCTCGGTGACCGG
>NW_028232040.1:327500-345000 GCF_054491065.1 Syngnathus leptorhynchus
GCGGGAATCTGCGCCCCGGCCCGAGTCGGACTCGGTCGGTGCGGCCCGCTGAGGCCCTCAACTATTCCCGTACGCGGGGGTCGGGAGCTGCGGCGCTGCGCCGGCGACTTACCCGCGCGAGGCACGCACTGCGTGCGGCCAGGATGCGGAGTTGGATCGGCGCTGGTTGGGAACCCTCGGGGAACGAAGGCGGACGGCGGCCAGCCGGCGCCGACGAACCCGTCGGGGAGGGGGCTGGTGGCAGGCGCGATCGGCACTATTGCTGACTGCCGGGAGGGAAGCTGCGCCCCGGCCGAGTCAGACTCAGCCGTTGCGGCCCCCCCGAGCCCGCAGCGCGTAGCGCGGAAGCCATACGCCCCCCCGATGCGGAGCGACAGACGCCCCCGCGACCGCGGTTGGTCGGGAAGGCTTTTCGGATAGAGGTCGGACGGTGTGTGTGGACGGCTTCCCGTGGTGCCGCCGCTATCAAGCCGGAGGGTTTGAGAAACGACATTCGCGGAAGGACCGGCGCGGCCGGCGGACGCTCGCACGCGCGGCGCCCGACACTCAGCCGCTCGCTTGGCCTCCGTGGATCGTGGCTAGGTGGGATGGATGCCAAACCGGGTCGTCTCGGTCTCGCCGCAGTACGGTCGCGCCGGGGCCTGCGGGGCGGCGCGGGGAGCGCACGCTCACGCGGCGGCCGGGGCGCTAGAGTGCGACCCGCAGTGGGTAGGAACCGTCCACCCGACGTCGGACGAGCCGAGGCCGATGGAGGCCCTACCAAGGCGGGTCATGAGTGCCAGTCGGTCAGTTGGGTGAGGGGGTACTCGGAGGCCCGCCGGGAGCAGACGGGCGACCGGGGATGGGGGGCGTACGCGGGCGGGCGCCGGGAGAAGACGGCCCGTCCGGGGTCGAATCTCGGCCTGTGTTTTCGGAGCCGGCCGGGCATCACGCTCCCTCCTTGGATGGACAACATTCGTAGTTGACACTTTGTGTCATTTTATCCGAGCGGGCGGGCGCCTCGAGAGGCGGACCGTCCGGGGCGACTCTCGGCCTGTGTTTTCGGAGCCGGCCGGGCCTCACGCTCCCTCCTTGGATGGACAACATTCGTAGTTGACACTTTGTGTCATTTTATCCGAGCAGACGGGCGCCGCGAGGCGGACCGTCCGGGGCGACTCTCGGCCTGTGTTTTCGGAGCCGGCCGGGCATCACGCTCCCTCCTTGGATGGACAACATTCGTAGTTGACACTTTGTGTCATTTTATCCGAGCAGACGGGCGCCGCGAGGCGACCGTCCGGGGCGACTCTCGGCCTGTGTTTAAGGAGCCGGCCGGGCATCACGCTCCTTCCTTGGATGGACAACATTCGTAGTTGACACTTTGTGTCATTTTATCCGAGCGGGCGGGCGCCGCGAGGCGGACCGTCCGGGGCGACTCTCGGCCTGTGTTTAAGGAGCCGGCCGGGCATCACGCTCCTTCCTTGGATGGACAACATTCGCAGTTGACACTTTGTGTCATTTTATCCGAGCAGACGGGCGCCGCGAGGCGGACCGTCCGGGGCGACTCTCGGCCTGTGTTTTCGGAGCCGGCCGGGCATCACGCTCCCTCCTTGGATGGACAACATTCGTAGTTGACACTTTGTGTCATTTTATCCGAGCAGACGGGCGCCGCGAGGCGACCGTCCGGGGCGACTCTCGGCCTGTGTTTAAGGAGCCGGCCGGGCATCACGCTCCTTCCTTGGATGGACAACATTCGCAGTTGACACTTTGTGTCATTTTATCCGAGCAGACGGGCGCCGCGAGGCGGACCGTCCGGGGCGACTCTCGGCCTGTGTTTAAGGAGCCGGCCGGGCATCACGCTCCTTCCTTGGATGGACAACATTCGCAGTTGACACTTTGTGTCATTTTATCCGAGCAGACGGGCGCCGCGAGGCGGACCGTCCGGGGCGACTCTCGGCCTGTGTTTTCGGAGCCGGCCGGGCATCACGCTCCCTCCTTGGATGGACAACATTCGTAGTTGACACTTTGTGTCATTTTATCCGAGCAGACGGGCGACGCGAGGCGGACCGTCCGGGGCGACTCTCGGCCTGTGTTTAAGGAGCCGGCCGGGCATCACGCTCCTTCCTTGGATGGACAACATTCGCAGTTGACACTTTGTGTCATTTTGTTCGGCCTGTGTTTAAGGAGGCGGCCGTCCTCCACTCGGTCCGTGTTTAAGGAGCGACACTCGCGCTCCGGTTCGGCCTGTATTTAGGGAGGCGGCCGTCCTCCGCTTGGTCTGTGTTAAGGGCGACACTCGGTCCATGTTTGAGGAGCCTGGCCCTGACGCTCCTCTCCGGCCTGTGTTTAAGGAGGCGGCCGTCCTCCCCTTGGTCTGTGTTAAGGGCGACACTCGGTCCATGTTTGAGGAGCCTGGCCCTGACGCTCCTCTCCGGCCTGTGTTTAAGGAGGCGGCCGTCCTCCCCTTGGTCTGTGTTAAGGGCGACACTCGGTCCATGTTTGAGGAGCCTGGCCCTGACGCTCCTCTCCGGCCTGTGTTTAAGGAGGCGGCCGTCCTCCCCTTGGTCTGTGTTAAGGGCGACACTCGGTCCATGTTTGAGGAGCCTGGCCCTGACGCTCCTCTCCGGCCTGTGTTTAAGGAGGCGGCCGTCCTCCCCTTGGTCTGTGTTAAGGGCGACACTCTGTCCATGTTCGAGGAGCCTGGCCCTGACGCTCCTCTCCGGCCTGTGTTTAAGGAGGCGGCCGTCCTCCCCTTGGTCTGTGTTAAGGGCGACACTCGGTCCATGTTTGAGGAGCCTGGCCCTGACGCTCCTCTCCGGCCTGTGTTTAAGGAGGCGGCCGTCCTCCCCTTGGTCTGTGTTAAGGGCGACACTCTGTCCATGTTTGAGGAGCCTGGCCCTGACGCTCCTCTCCGGCCTGTGTTTAAGGAGGCGGCCGTCCTCCCCTTGGTCTGTGTTAAGGGCGACACTCGGTCCATGTTTGAGGAGCCTGGCCCTGACGCTCCTCTCCGGCCTGTGTTTAAGGAGGCGGCCGTCCTCCCCTTGGTCTGTGTTAAGGGCGACACTCGGTCCATGTTTAAGGAGCCTGGCCCTGACGCTCCTCTCCGGCCTGTGTTTAAGGAGGCGGCCGTCCTCCCCTTGGTCTGTGTTAAGGGCGACACTCGGTCCGTGTTTAAGGAGCGGCCCTCGCGCTCCGGTTCGGCCTGTATTTAGGGAGGCGGCCGTCCTCCGCTTGGTCTGTGTTAAGGGCGACACTCGGTCCGTGTTTAAGGAGCCGGCCCTGACGCTCCTCTTCGGCCTGTGTTTAAGGAGGCGGCCGTCCTCCACTTCCTTCCATGCACCACCACATTCGCAGTTGACACTTTGCCATTTTTTCAGAGAGGTGACACTTAGTCGTTTTTTCGAAAGTTGACACTTAGTCGTTTTTTCGAAAGTTGACACTTTGCCGTTTTTTCAGAGAGGCGACACTTAGTCGTTTTTTCGAAAGTTGACACTTAGCCGTTTTTTCGAAAGTTGACACTTAGCCGTTTTTTCGAAAGTTGACACTTAGCCGTTTTTTCGAAAGTTGACACTTAGTCACTTTTTCGCCACAGTGACACCTCCAGCGCGTGCCACGGCGCTTTTCAGGTCTTCTATCCGACCTTGTGCTGTCGAGGACGGCGTGTCCGACGCCGTGGGGAGACCAGCACCATCTCCTCCATACTCGTAAACGGGGTGCTTTGGAAAACGGGGGGAAAGTCGATGAGTACACTGACTACTGGGACCATTTCATTGTACTCTGGCGCACCTGAAGACCAAAAAAGGTACTGCACCTTAGCCCGGGTACCTCACCCCCTGGTACCTCGAGGAGAACTTAGAAAAATTTCGACAAATTTTTGGTGAGCTCCAGGGAGAGAGGCTGATTTTTCGCTTTTTGAGGCCGACCGCCGAACCGGCGCGGGGCGGACTCACAAGCCCCGCAGAGCCGTGGGCACTTAGTCGTTTTTTCAGAGAGGCGACACTTAGTCGTTTTTTCAGAGGCGACACTTAGTCGTTTTTTCGAAAGTTGACACTTAGCCGTTTTTTCGAAAGTCGACACTTAGCCGTTTTTTTGGAAAGTTGACACTTAGTCGTTTTTTCGAAAGTTGACACTTAGTCGTTTTTTCGCCACAATTGGCTCTGAGCTCCAGGGGGAGAGCCTGGTTTTGCCTTATTTCAGGCCGGCTGGGGAACCGGCGCGGGTCGGATGCACGAGCCCGGCAGAGCCGTGGGCACTTAGAAAATTTTCGCCGATTAAGCTGGGACCTCCAGGCGGAGACCGGCATTCCTCGTCCTCGGGGTTCGACCCAGGAACCGGCGCTGGGCAGACGCCGTAGCCACGCAGAGCCGTGGGCACTTAGAAAATATTCGCCAAGTTGGCTCTGAGCTCCAGGCGGAGAGGCTGGTTTTGCCTTATTTCAGGCCGGCTGGGGAACCGGCGCGGGTCGGATGCACGAGCCCGCAGAGCCGTGGGCACTTTGCCATTTTCTCAGAGTCGACACTTAGTCGTTTTTTCAGAGAGGCGACACTCTGTCGTTTTTTCGAAAGTCGACACTTAGCCGTTTTTTCAGAGATGTGACACTTTGCCGTTTTTTCGAAAGTTGACACTTAGCCGTTTTTTCGAAAGTCGACACTTAGCCGTTTTTTCAGAGATGTGACACTTTGCCGTTTTTTCGAAAGTTGACACTTAGCCGTTTTTTCGAAAGTTGACACTTAGTCGTTTTTTCAGAGATGTGACACTTAGAAACTTTTTGCCAAGTTGGCTGTGAGCTCCAGGAGGAGACCGTTATTTTTCGTCATTCGAGGCCGACTGCGGAACCGGCGCTGGGCGGACGCCAAAGCTCGGCAGGGCCGTGGGCACTTAGAAACTTTTTGCCAAGTTGGCTGTGAGCTCCAGGAGGAGACCGTTATTTTTCGTCATTCGAGGCCGACTGCGGAACCGGCGCTGGGCGGACGCCAAAGCTCGGCAGGGCCGTGGGCACTTAGAAACTTTTTGCCAAGTTGGCTGTGAGCTCCAGGAGGAGACCGTTATTTTTCGTCATTCGAGGCCGACTGCGGAACCGGCGCTGGGCGGACGCCAAAGCTCGGCAGGGCCGTGGGCACTTAGAAACTTTTTGCCAAGTTGGCTGTGAGCTCCAGGAGGAGACCGTTATTTTTCGTCATTCGAGGCCGACTGCGGAACCGGCGCTGGGCGGACGCCAAAGCTCGGCAGGGCCGTGGGCACTTAGAAACTTTTTGCCAAGTTGGCTGTGAGCTCCAGGAGGAGACCGTTATTTTTCGTCATTCGAGGCCGACTGCGGAACCGGCGCTGGGCGGACGCCAAAGCTCGGCAGGGCCGTGGGCACTTAGAAACTTTTTGCCAAGTTGGCTGTGAGCTCCAGGAGGAGACCGTTATTTTTCGTCATTCTAGGCCGGCTGCAGAACCGGCGCGGGTCGGATGCACGAGCCCGCAGAGCCGTGGGCACTTTGCCACTTTTTGCCAAGTTGGCTGTGAGCTCCAGGAGGAGACCGTTATTTTTCGTCATTCGAGGCCGACTGCGGAACCGGCGCTGAGCGGACGCCAAAGCTCGGCAGGGCCGTGGGCACTTAGAAACTTTTTGCCAAGTTGGCTGTGAGCTCCAGGAGGAGACCGTTATTTTTCGTCATTCGAGGCCGACTGCGGAACCGGCGCTGAGCGGACGCCAAAGCTCGGCAGGGCCGTGGGCACTTAGAAACTTTTTGCCAAGTTGGCTGTGAGCTCCAGGAGGAGACCGTTATTTTTCGTCATTCGAGGCCGACTGCGGAACCGGCGCTGGGCGGACGCCAAAGCTCGGCAGGGCCGTGGGCACTTAGAAACTTTTTGCCAAGTTGGCTGTGAGCTCCAGGAGGAGACCGTTATTTTTCGTCATTCGAGGCCGACTGCGGAACCGGCGCTGGGCGGACGCCAAAGCTCGGCAGGGCCGTGGGCACTTAGAAACTTTTTGCCAAGTTGGCTGTGAGCTCCAGGAGGAGACCGTTATTTTTCGTCATTCTAGGCCGGCTGCAGAACCGGCGCGGGTCGGATGCACGAGCCCGCAGAGCCGTGGGCACTTTGCCACTTTTTCGCCACAATTGGCTGTGAGCTCCAGGAGGAGACCGTTATTTTTCGTCATTCTAGGCCGGTTGCAGAACCGGCGCGGCTCGGATGCACGAGCCCGCAGAGCCGTGGGCACTTAGAAAATTTTCAGAGAGGCGACACTTTGCCATTTTTTCAGAGAGGTGACACTTAGTCGTTTTTTCGAAAGTTGACACTTAGCCGTTTTTTCGAAAGTTGACACTTAGTCGTTTTTTCGAAAGTTGACACTTAGTCGTTTTTTCGCCAAAGTGCCCACCTCCAGCGCGTGCCACGGCGCTTTCCAGGTCTTCTATCCGACCTTGTGCTGTCGAGGACGGCGTGTCCGACGCCGTGGGGAGACCAGCACCATCTCCTCCATACTCGTAAACGAGGTGCTTTGGAAAACGGGGGGAAAGTCGATGAGTACACTGACTACTGGGACCATTTCATTGTACTCTGGCGCACCTGAAGACCAAAAAAGGTACTGCACCTTAGCCCGGGTACCTCACCCCCTGGTACCTCGAGGAGAACTTAGAAAAATTTCGACAAATTTTTGGTGAGCTCCAGGGAGAGAGGCTGATTTTTTGCTTTTTGAGGCCGACCGCCGAACCGGCGCGGGGCGGACTCACAAGCCCCGCAGAGCCGTGGGCACTTAGTCGTTTTTTCGAAAGTTGACACTTAGCCGTTTTTTCGAAAGTTGACACTTAGCCGTTTTTTCGAAAGTCGACACTTAGCCGTTTTTTCGAAAGTTGACACTTAGTCGTTTTTTCGCCGATTTTGCTGGGACCTCCAGGCGAGGACCGGCGTTTTTCGTCTTCCGGGTCCGACCCGGGAACCAGCGCCGAGCGGACACATTCGCTCGCTAGTGCCGTTGGCACTTAGAAAATTTTTCGTTTGTCATGAGCTCCGGGCGGAGACCGGCGTTTTTCGTCTTCCGGGTTCGACCCGGGAACCAGCGCCGAGCGGACACATTCGCTCGCTAGTGCCGTTGGCACTTAGAAAATTTTTCGTTTGTCATGAGCTCCGGGCGGAGAGCGGCGTTTTTCGTCTTCCGGGTTCGACCCGGGAACCAGCGCCGAGCGGACACATTCGCTCGCTAGTGCCGTTGGCACTTAGAAAATTTTTCGTTTGTCATGAGCTCCGGGCGGAGACCGGCGTTTTTCGTCTTCCGGGTCCGACCCGGGAACCAGCGCCGAGCGGACACATTCGCTCGCTAGTGCCGTTGGCACTTAGAAAATTTTTCGTTTGTCATGAGCTCCGGGCGGAGACCGGCGTTTTTCGTCTTCCGGGTTCGACCCGGGAACCAGCGCCGAGCGGACACATTCGCTCGCTAGTGCCGTTGGCACTTAGAAAATTTTTCGTTTGTCATGAGCTCCGGGCGAGGACCGGCGTTTTTCGTCTTCCGGGTTCGACCCGGGAACCAGCGCCGAGCGGACACATTCGCTCGCTAGTGCCGTTGGCACTTAGAAAATTTTTCGTTTGTCATGAGCTCCGGGCGGAGAGCGGCGTTTTTCGTCTTCCGGGTTCGACCCGGGAACCAGCGCCGAGCGGACACATTCGCTCGCTAGTGCCGTTGGCACTTAGAAAATTTTTCGTTTGTCATGAGCTCCGGGCGAGGACCGGCGTTTTTCGTCTTCCGGGTTCGACCCGGGAACCAGCGCCGAGCGGACACATTCGCTCGCTAGTGCCGTTGGCACTTAGAAAATTTTTCGTTTGTCATGAGCTCCGGGCGGAGAGCGGCGTTTTTCGTCTTCCGGGTTCGACCCGGGAACCAGCGCCGAGCGGACACATTCGCTCGCTAGTGCCGTTGGCACTTAGAAAATTTTTCGTTTGTCATGAGCTCCGGGCGAGGACCGGCGTTTTTCGTCTTCCGGGTTCGACCCGGGAACCAGCGCCGAGCGGACACATTCGCTCGCTAGTGCCGTTGGCACTTAGAAAATTTTTCGTTTGTCATGAGCTCCGGGCGGAGACCGGCATTTTTCGTCATTCGAGGCCGACGGGGGAACCAGCCGGAGCGGACACGTTTGCTCGGAAGAGCCGTTGGCACTTAGAAAAAATTCCGTGTCTCGTGAGCTCCAGGGGGGACAGGCTGGTTTTATTCATCCGTAGCCGACATGGGAACCAGCGCGGAGCGGATTGGTGTTGCGCTGCCATATACCTCATCTCTCTCAGGAGTCCCCCCCTTATACGTGCCGATGGTGTTTTGGAAAACGGGGGGTAACTGGATGAGTACACTGACTAGGGGGACCAGTACACTAGCGAGTGGGACCAGTACACTGACTAGTGGGACCAACACACTATGAGCGCCTGGTACCTAAAATGGAAGTATAGAGGCCGACTTTCGGGCAAGATCACGCCGTGTTAGGCTTCCAGGACCTCGGCTAAGCAATTTTAACGGGTCGCCCGGTTCTTTTTTGATCCAGCCCGGTTCTTTTTTTTATCCAGCCTGGTTCTTTTTACACTTCCAGCTGGAGCTCGGGAGCGGCTTTTTGCACAAGAACACGCCGTGTTAGGCTTCCAGGACCTCGGCTAAGCAATTTTAACGGGTCGCCCGGTTCTTTTTTTTTATCCAGCCCGGTTCTTTTTTGATCCAGCCCGGTTCTTTTTACACTTCCAGCTGGAGCTCGGGAGCGGCTTTTTGCACAAGATCACGCCGTGTTAGGCTTCCAGGACCTCGGCTAAGCAATTTTAACGGGTCGCCCGGTTCTTTTTTTTATCCAGCCCGGTTCTTTTTTTATCCAGCCCGGTTCTTTTTACACTTCCAGCTGGAGCTCGGGAGCGGCTTTTTGCACAAGATTACGCCGGGTTAGGCTTCCAGGACCTCGGCTAAGCAATTTTAACGGGCCGCCCGGTTCTTTTTTTTATCCAGCCCGGTTCTTTTTTGATCCAGCCCGGTTCTTTTTACACTTCCAGCTGGAGCTCGGGAGCGGCTTTTTGCACAAGATCACGCCGTGTTAGGCTTCCAGGACCTCGGCTAAGCAATTTTAACGGGCCGCCCGGTTCTTTTTTGATCCAGCCCGGTTCTTTTTTTATCCAGCCCGGTTCTTTTTACACTTCCAGCTGGAGCTCGGGAGCGGCTTTTTGCACAAGATCACGCCGTGTTAGGCTTCCAGGACCTCGGCTAAGCAATTTTAACGGGTCGCCCGGTTCTTTTTTGATCCAGCCCGGTTCTTTTTTTTATCCAGCCTGGTTCTTTTTACACTTCCAGCTGGAGCTCGGGAGCGGCTTTTTGCACAAGAACACGCCGTGTTAGGCTTCCAGGACCTCGGCTAAGCAATTTTAACGGGTCGCCCGGTTCTTTTTTGATCCAGCCCGGTTCTTTTTCCACTTCCAGCTGGAGCTCAGCAGCGGCTTTTTGCACAAGATCACGCCGGGTTAGGCTTCCAGGACCTCGGCTAAGCACTTCTAACGGGTCGCCCGGTTCTTTTTTTGAACCAGCCCGGTTCTTTTTACACTTCCAGCTGGAGCTCAGCAGCGGCTTTTTGCACAAGATCACGCCGGGTTAGGGTTCCAGGACCTCGGCTAAGCAATTTTAACGGGCCGCCCGGTTCTTTTTTTGATCCAGCCCGGTTCTTTTTACACTTCCAGCTGGAGCTCAGCAGCGGCTTTTTGCACAAGATCACGCCGGGTTAGGCTTCCAGGACCTCGGCTAAGCACTTCTAACGGGCCCTGGTCCACCCCTGCCAGCGCATTTCAAAACTTGGCATTAATTTCGACCTAAGAGACGAAGTCTGATTTTTTTCTACCACTTGGGCGGCCTTTTTGCACCCAGAACACCCGCACCGGCACCATAAATTCGAAGGGTGCCGAGTGCGTCGGCGCAGATTCTGCGACGGAGTGACACTTCCCTCTTGTGGACATTCGGCGGTAGGTGAAATGCGCACTCGGTCTTCTCTTTTCTTTTCCTTCCAGTGAAACTTTGGCAACATTCTGCGAGCTGCTGGCTTCCAGAACCTCGGCCAAGCAGGTGGAGGATTTTTTTCCACTTCCAGCTGGAGGTGAGGAGGGACTTTTTGGGCAAGATCACGCCGACTTAGCAAGCAAGGTGGAAGTGCCAGCATGCAGTGGCTGGAAGTGTGGATGTGGAGCTCCAGCACCCTCCCTGCCTATGGAAGTGTGGAGCTCCAGCACCCTCCCTGCCTATGGAAGTGTGGAGCTCCAGCACCCTCCCTGCCTATGGAAGTGTGGAGCTCCAGCACCCTCCCTGCCTATGGAAGTGTGGAGCTCCAGCACCCTCCCTGCCTATGGAAGTGTGGAGCTCCAGCACCCTCCCTGCCTATGGAAGTGTGGAGCTCCAGCACCCTCCCTGCCTATGGAAGTGTGGAGCTCCAGCACCCTCCCTGCCTATGGAAGTGTGGAGCTCCAGCACCCTCCCTGCCTATGGAAGTGTGGAGCTCCAGCACCCTCCCTGCCTATGGAAGTGTGGAGCTCCAGCACCCTCCCTGCCTATGGAAGTGTGGAGCTCCAGCACCCTCCCTGCCTATGGAAGTGTGGAGCTCCAGCACCCTCCCTGCCTATGGAAGTGTGGAGCTCCAGCACCCTCCCTGCCTATGGAAGTGTGGAGCTCCAGCACCCTCCCTGCCTATGGAAGTGTGGAGCTCCAGCACCCTCCCTGCCTATGGAAGTGTGGAGCTCCAGCACCCTCCCTGCCTATGGAAGTGTGGAGCTCCAGCACCCTCCCTGCCTATGGAAGTGTGGAGCTCCAGCACCCTCCCTGCCTATGGAAGTGTGGAGCTCCAGCACCCTCCCTGCCTATGGAAGTGTGGAGCTCCAGCACCCTCCCTGCCTATGGAAGTGTGGAGCTCCAGCACCCTCCCTGCCTATGGAAGTGTGGAGCTCCAGCACCCTCCCTGCCTATGGAAGTGTGGAGCTCCAGCACCCTCCCTGCCTATGGAAGTGTGGAGCTCCAGCACCCTCCCTGCCTATGGAAGTGTGGAGCTCCAGCACCCTCCCTGCCTATGGAAGTGTGGAGCTCCAGCACCCTCCCTGCCTATGGAAGTGTGGAGCTCCAGCACCCTCCCTGCCTATGGAAGTGTGGAGCTCCAGCACCCTCCCTGCCTATGGAAGTGTGGAGCTCCAGCACCCTCCCTGCCTATGGAAGTGTGGAGCTCCAGCACCCTCCCTGCCTATGGAAGTGTGGAGCTCCAGCACCCTCCCTGCCTATGGAAGTGTGGAGCTCCAGCACCCTCCCTGCCTATGGAAGTGTGGAGCTCCAGCACCCTCCCTGCCTATGGAAGTGTGGAGCTCCAGCACCCTCCCTGCCTATGGAAGTGTGGAGCTCCAGCACCCTCCCTGCCTATGGAAGTGTGGAGCTCCAGCACCCTCCCTGCCTATGGAAGTGTGGAGCTCCAGCACCCTCCCTGCCTATGGAAGTGTGGAGCTCCAGCACCCTCCCTGCCTATGGAAGTGTGGAGCTCCAGCACCCTCCCTGCCTATGGAAGTGTGGAGCTCCAGCACCCTCCGTGCCTGGAGCTATGGAGCTATGGAAGTATGGAGCTATGGAGCTATGGAGCTATGGAGCCAGCAGCCAGCACCCTCCGTGGCTCAACCACGCCGGCCCAGAGTTCCAGCCGCTCGGCTTCACTCTCTCACAAGCCCCGCCTGGAGCTCCCCAGCCCGCGCCTGGTACCTCAACTACCGAGGCCAGCCGCTCGACCAGGCCGGCCGAGAGTTCCAGCCGCTCGGCTTCACTCTCTCACAAGCCCCGCCTGGAGCTCCCCGGCCCACCCCTGGTACCTCAACTACCGAGGCCAGCCGCTCGACCACGCCGGCGCAGAGTTCCAGCCGCTCGGATGAGCTCTGCCACTCTCCCGCCGCGCAGCCACCGGTAACGGGGAAATGTCGCCGCCTTGTGGACACGCCGTTGTAAATGAATGGGCTTTCGCACTTAGTGCAATTTTCGCCAACTCTGTGACTGGAGCTATGGAAGTATGGAGCTCTGGAGCTCTGGAGCTCTGGAGCTATGGAGCTATGGAGCTCTGGGGCTATGGAAGTATGGAGCTATGGAGCTATGGAGCTATGGAGCTATGGAGCTCTGGAGCTCTGGAGCTATGGAGCTATGGAAGTAGGGAGCTATGGAAGTCTGGAGCTATGGAAGTATGGAGCTATGGAAGTATGGAGCTATGGAGCTATGGAGCTATGGAGCCACCAGCCAGCACCCTCCGTGGCTCAACCACGCCGGCCCAGAGTTCCAGCCGCTCGGCTTCACTCTCTCACAAGCCCCGCCTGGAGCTCCCCAGCCCGCGCCTGGTACCTCAACTACCGAGGCCAGCCGCTCGACCAGGCCGGCCGAGAGTTCCAGCCGCTCGGCTTCACTCTCTCACAAGCCCCGCCTGGAGCTCCCCGGCCCACCCCTGGTACCTCAACTACCGAGGCCAGCCGCTCGACCACGCCGGCGCAGAGTTCCAGCCGCTCGGATAAGCTCTGTCACTCACCCGCCGCGCAGCCACCGGTAACGGGGAAATGTCGCCGCCTGGCGGACACGCCGTTGTAAATGAATGGGCTTTCGCACTTAGTGCAATTTTCGCCAACTCTCTGACTGGAGCTATGGAAGTATGGAGCTATGGAGCCACCAGCCACCCAGGCTGGAGCTATGGAGCTCTGGAGGTATGGAGCTATGGAGCCCTGGAGCTATGGAGCTATGGAGCCCTGGAGCTATGGAGCCCTGGAGCTATGGAGCTATGGAGCTCTGGTGCTATGGAGCTATGGAGCTCTGGTGCTATGGAGCTATGGAGCTCTGGTGCTATGGAGCTATGGAGCTCTGGTGCTATGGAGCTATGGAGCTCTGGTGCTATGGAGCTATGGAGCTCTGGTGCTATGGAGCTATGGAGCTCTGGTGCTATGGAGCTATGGAGCTCTGGTGCTATGGAGCTATGGAGCTCTGGTGCTATAGAGCTATGGAGCTATGGAGCCACCAGCCAGCACCCTCCGTGGCTGGATCAATGGAAGTGTTTTAGGTACCAGGCAGCCAAAGGGCCGGGGCCTCACGCTCGACCACGCCGGCGCAGAGTTCCAGCCGCTCGGATAAGCTCTGTCACTCACCCGCCGCGCAGCCACCGGTAACGGGGAAATGTCGCCGCCTGGCGGACACGCCGTTGTAAATGAATGGGCTTTCGCACTTAGTGCAATTTTCGCCAACTCTCTGACTGGAGCTATGGAAGTATGGAGCTATGGAGCCACCAGCCACCCAGGCTGGAGCTATGGAGCTCTGGAGGTATGGAGCTATGGAGCCCTGGAGCTATGGAGCTCTGGTGCTATGGAGCTATGGAGCTCTGGTGCTATGGAGCTATGGAGCTCTGGTGCTATGGAGCTATGGAGCTCTGGTGCTATGGAGCTATGGAGCTATGGAGCTCTGGTGCTATGGAGCTATGGAGCTCTGGTGCTCTGGAGCTATGGAGCTCTGGTGCTATGGAGCTATGGAGCTCTGGTGCTATGGAGCTCTGGTGCTATGGAGCTATGGAGCTCTGGTGCTATGGAGCTCTGGAGCTCTGGAGGTATGGAGCTATGGAGCCACCAGCCAGCACCCTCCGTGGCTGGATCAATGGAAGTGTTTTAGGTACCAGGCAGCCAAAGGGCCGAGGCCTCACGCTCGACCACGCCGGCGCAGAGTTCCAGCCGCTCGGATAAGCTCTGTCACTCACCCGCCGCGCAGCCACCGGTAACGGGGAAATGTCGCCGCCTTGTGGACACGCCGTTGTAAATGAATGGGCTTTCGCACTTAGTGCAATTTTAGCACACTCTCTGACTGGAGCTATGGAAGTATGGAGCTATGGAGCCACCAGCCACCCAGGCTGGAGCTATGGAGCTATGGAGCTCTGGTGCTATGGAGCTATGGAGCTCTGGTGCTATGGAGCTATGGAGCTCTGGTGCTATGGAGCTATGGAGCTCTGGTGCTATGGAGCTATGGAGCTCTGGTGCTATGGAGCTATGGAGCTCTGGTGCTATGGAGCTATGGAGCTCTGGTGCTATGGAGCTATGGAGCTCTGGTGCTATGGAGCTATGGAGCTCTGGTGCTATGGAGCTATGGAGCTCTGGTGCTATGGAGCTATGGAGCTCTGGTGCTATGGAGCTATGGAGCTATGGAGCTCTGGTGCTATGGAGCTATGGAGCTCTGGTGCTATGGAGCTATGGAGCTCTGGTGCTATGGAGCTATGGAGCTCTGGTGCTATGGAGCTCTGGTGCTATGGAGCTATGGAGCTCTGGTGCTATGGAGCTCTGGAGCTCTGGAGGTATGGAGCTATGGAGCCACCAGCCAGCACCCTCCGTGGCTGGATCAATGGAAGTGTTTTAGGTACCAGGCAGCCAAAGGGCCGAGGCCTCACGCTCGACCACGCCGGCGCAGAGTTCCAGCCGCTCGGATAAGCTCTGTCACTCACCCGCCGCGCAGCCACCGGTAACGGGGAAATGTCGCCGCCTTGTGGACACGCCGTTGTAAATGAATGGGCTTTCGCACTTAGTGCAATTTTAGCCAACTCTCTGACTGGAGCTATGGAAGTATGGAGCTATGGAGCCACCAGCCACCCAGGCTGGAGCTATGGAGCTATGGAGCTCTGGTGCTATGGAGCTATGGAGCTCTGGTGCTATGGAGCTATGGAGCTCTGGTGCTATGGAGCTATGGAGCTCTGGTGCTATGGAGCTATGGAGCTCTGGTGCTATGGAGCTATGGAGCTCTGGTGCTATGGAGCTATGGAGCTCTGGTGCTATGGAGCTATGGAGCTCTGGTGCTATGGAGCTATGGAGCTCTGGTGCTATGGAGCTATGGAGCTCTGGTGCTATGGAGCTATGGAGCTCTGGTGCTATGGAGCTATGGAGCTATGGAGCTCTGGTGCTATGGAGCTATGGAGCTCTGGTGCTATGGAGCTATGGAGCTCTGGTGCTATGGAGCTATGGAGCTCTGGTGCTATGGAGCTATGGAGCTCTGGTGCTATGGAGCTCTGGTGCTATGGAGCTATGGAGCTCTGGTGCTATGGAGCTCTGGAGCTCTGGAGGTATGGAGCTATGGAGCCACCAGCCAGCACCCTCCGTGGCTGGATCAATGGAAGTGTTTTAGGTACCAGGCAGCCAAAGGGCCGAGGCCTCACGCTCGACCACGCCGGCGCAGAGTTCCAGCCGCTCGGATAAGCTCTGTCACTCACCCGCCGCGCAGCCACCGGTAACGGGGAAATGTCGCCGCCTTGTGGACACGCCGTTGTAAATGAATGGGCTTTCGCACTTAGTGCAATTTTAGCACACTCTCTGACTGGAGCTATGGAAGTATGGAGCTATGGAGCCACCAGCCACCCAGGCTGGAGCTATGGAGCTATGGAGCTCTGGTGCTATGGAGCTATGGAGCTCTGGTGCTATGGAGCTATGGAGCTCTGGTGCTATGGAGCTATGGAGCTCTGGTGCTATGGAGCTATGGAGCTCTGGTGCTATGGAGCTATGGAGCTCTGGTGCTATGGAGCTATGGAGCTCTGGTGCTATGGAGCTATGGAGCTCTGGTGCTATGGAGCTATGGAGCTCTGGTGCTATGGAGCTATGGAGCTCTGGTGCTATGGAGCTATGGAGCTATGGAGCTCTGGTGCTATGGAGCTATGGAGCTATGGTGCTATGGAGCTATGGAGCTCTGGTGCTATGGAGCTATGGAGCTCTGGTGCTATGGAGCTCTGGTGCTATGGAGCTATGGAGCTCTGGTGCTATGGAGCTCTGGAGCTCTGGAGGTATGGAGCTATGGAGCCACCAGCCAGCACCCTCCGTGGCTGGATCAATGGAAGTGTTTTAGGTACCAGGCAGCCAAAGGGCCGAGGCCTCACGCTCGACCACGCCGGCGCAGAGTTCCAGCCGCTCGGATAAGCTCTGTCACTCACCCGCCGCGCAGCCACCGGTAACGGGGAAATGTCGCCGCCTTGTGGACACGCCGTTGTAAATGAATGGGCTTTCGCACTTAGTGCAATTTTAGCCAACTCTCTGACTGGAGCTATGGAAGTATGGAGCTATGGAGCCACCAGCCACCCAGGCTGGAGCTATGGAGCTATGGAGCTCTGGTGCTATGGAGCTATGGAGCTCTGGTGCTATGGAGCTATGGAGCTCTGGTGCTATGGAGCTATGGAGCTCTGGTGCTATGGAGCTATGGAGCTCTGGTGCTATGGAGCTATGGAGCTCTGGTGCTATGGAGCTATGGAGCTCTGGTGCTATGGAGCTATGGAGCTCTGGTGCTATGGAGCTATGGAGCTCTGGTGCTATGGAGCTATGGAGCTCTGGTGCTATGGAGCTATGGAGCTCTGGTGCTATGGAGCTATGGAGCTCTGGTGCTATGGAGCTATGGAGCTCTGGTGCTATGGAGCTATGGAGCTCTGGTGCTATGGAGCTATGGAGCTCTGGTGCTATGGAGCTATGGAGCTCTGGTGCTATGGAGCTATGGAGCTCTGGTGCTATGGAGCTATGGAGCTATGGAGCCACCAGCCAGCACCCTCCGTGGCTGGATCAATGGAAGTGTTTTAGGTACCAGGCAGCCAAAGGGCCGGGGCCTCACGCTCGACCACGCCGGCGCAGAGTTCCAGCCGCTCGGATAAGCTCTGTCACTCACCCGCCACGCAGCCACCGGTAACGGGGAAATGTCGCCGCCTGGCGGACACGCCGTTGTAAATGAATGGGCTTTCGCACTTAGTGCAATTTTCGCCAACTCTCTGACTGGAGCTATGGAAGTATGGAGCTATGGAGCCACCAGCCACCCAGGCTGGAGCTATGGAGCTCTGGAGGTATGGAGCTATGGAGCCCTGGAGCTATGGAGCTATGGAGCCCTGGAGCTATGGAGCCCTGGAGCTATGGAGCTATGGAGCTCTGGTGCTATGGAGCTATGGAGCTCTGGTGCTATGGAGCTATGGAGCTCTGGTGCTATGGAGCTATGGAGCTCTGGTGCTATGGAGCTATGGAGCTCTGGTGCTATGGAGCTATGGAGCTCTGGTGCTATGGAGCTATGGAGCTCTGGTGCTATGGAGCTATGGAGCTATGGAGCCACCAGCCAGCACCCTCCGTGGCTGGATCAATGGAAGTGTTTTAGGTACCAGGCAGCCAAAGGGCCGGGGCCTCACGCTCGACCACGCCGGCGCAGAGTTCCAGCCGCTCGGATAAGCTCTGTCACTCACCCGCCACGCAGCCACCGGTAACGGGGAAATGTCGCCGCCTGGCGGACACGCCGTTGTAAATGAATGGGCTTTCGCACTTAGTGCAATTTTCGCCAACTCTCTGACTGGAGCTATGGAAGTATGGAGCTATGGAGCCACCAGCCACCCAGGCTGGAGCTATGGAGCTATGGAGCTCTGGTGCTATGGAGCTATGGAGCTCTGGTGCTATGGAGCTATGGAGCTCTGGTGCTATGGAGCTATGGAGCTCTGGTGCTATGGAGCTATGGAGCTCTGGTGCTATGGAGCTATGGAGCTCTGGTGCTATGGAGCTA
>NW_028232040.1:355000-375000 GCF_054491065.1 Syngnathus leptorhynchus
CGCGCGACTGTTTTCCGGACGCCGGCCGCGGTTCGCGGGGGCTCTAGGTGGTCTGACGCTGCCGCGGGGTGAGATGGATCGGGCTGGACCCGGCGCAGCCGAAGCCGAGGACGCGGAACCTCGAATGCGACCCTCGCGGACCCCTAAACGAGAGGAGCTGCGCCCGGCCTCGTAAGACACCTCTTCTCCGGTGCTAGGTCGACCCCGACGCCGCTGGCCGCCGCCGCCGCCTTGCCGCTATCCCTCCGCACGTTTGGGGCCGGTGGCGACCCGCAGGACGGCCGACAACTCGCTCGTTTGGCGGGGCGATGCAAGGTTAGGCGAACTGGGCGGTAACTCGGGTTAGTCGAGGGGACTTCGCGGTGGACAGGGGGGTGCGAATCCGGCCGGGCGGCCCTTCGATGGAGCCTGGTGCAGGGACATTCAATGGGATGAGCCGCGCTCGCCGCGGAACCTTCGAGCGCCGCTACTCAGCAAGTAAACGAGAGGGAGCTGCGCCCGGCCTCGTAAGACGCCTCTTCTCCGGTGCGAGCGCCCCGACGCCGCTGGCCGCCGCCGCCGCCTTGCCGCTATCCCGCCGCGCGTTTGGGGAGGGAGGGCGACCCGTAGGACGGCCCGCCGACTACACGACCGTTTGGCAGAGCGAGTGCAAGGTTAGGCGAGCTGGGCGGTAACTCGGGTTAGTCTGGGGAGACTCGCGGTGGACAGGGTGGCGCGAATCCGGCCGGGCGGCCCCATCGATTAAGCATTGGTAGGGAGCCGAGGATGAGCCGTGCGAAGTGGCCTCGGAGGCGGTCCGTGGGGGACGACGGGGGGGGACGGGCGTCGGCCCTCCGGCCCGAGCAGAGAACGTTCGGTCACCCAAGCGGGAATCTGCGCCCCGGCCCGAGTCGGACTCGGTCGGTGCGGCCCGCTGAGGCCCTCAACTATTCCCGTACGCGGGGGTCGGGAGCTGCGGCGCTGCGCCGGCGACTTACCCGCGCGAGGCACGCACTGCGTGCGGCCAGGATGCGGAGTTGGATCGGCGCTGGTTGGGAACCCTCGGGGAACGAAGGCGGACGGCGGCCAGCCGGCGCCGACGAACCCGTCGGGGAGGGGGCTGGTGGCAGGCGCGATCGGCACTATTGCTGACTGCCGGGAGGGAAGCTGCGCCCCGGCCGAGTCAGACTCAGCCGTTGCGGCCCCCCCGAGCCCGCAGCGCGTAGCGCGGAAGCCATACGCCCCCCCGATGCGGAGCGACAGACGCCCCCGCGACCGCGGTTGGTCGGGAAGGCTTTTCGGATAGAGGTCGGACGGTGTGTGTGTGGACGGCTTCCCGTGGTGCCGCCGCTATCAAGCCGGAGGGTTTGAGAAACGACATTCGCGGAAGGACCGGCGCGGCCGGCGGACGCTCGCACGCGCGGCGCCCGACACTCAGCCGCTCGCTCGGCCTCCGTGGATCGTGGCTAGGTGGGATGGATGCCAAACCGGGTCGTCTCGGTCTCGCCGCAGTACGGTCGCGCCGGGGCCTGCGGGGCGGCGCGGGGAGCGCACGCTCACGCGGCGGCCGGGGCGCTAGAGTGCGACCCGCAGTGGGTAGGAACCGTCCACCCGACGTCGGACGAGCCGAGGCCGATGGAGGCCCTACCAAGGCGGGTCATGAGTGCCAGTCGGTCAGTTGGGTGAGGGGGTACTCGGAGGCCCGCCGGGAGCAGACGGGCGACCGGGGATGGGGGGCGTACGCGGGCGGGCGCCGGGAGAAGACGGCCCGTCCGGGGTCGAATCTCGGCCTGTGTTTTCGGAGCCGGCCGGGCATCACGCTCCCTCCTTGGATGGACAACATTCGTAGTTGACACTTTGTGTCATTTTATCCGAGCGGGCGGGCGCCTCGAGAGGCGGACCGTCCGGGGCGACTCTCGGCCTGTGTTTTCGGAGCCGGCCGGGCCTCACGCTCCCTCCTTGGATGGACAACATTCGTAGTTGACACTTTGTGTCATTTTATCCGAGCGGGCGGGCGCCGCGAGGCGGACCGTCCGGGGCGACTCTCGGCCTGTGTTTAAGGAGCCGGCCGGGCATCACGCTCCTTCCTTGGATGGACAACATTCGCAGTTGACACTTTGTGTCATTTTATCCGAGCAGACGGGCGCCGCGAGGCGGACCGTCCGGGGCGACTCTCGGCCTGTGTTTTCGGAGCCGGCCGGGCATCACGCTCCCTCCTTGGATGGACAACATTCGTAGTTGACACTTTGTGTCATTTTATCCGAGCAGACGGGCGCCGCGAGGCGACCGTCCGGGGCGACTCTCGGCCTGTGTTTAAGGAGCCGGCCGGGCATCACGCTCCTTCCTTGGATGGACAACATTCGTAGTTGACACTTTGTGTCATTTTATCCGAGCGGGCGGGCGCCGCGAGGCGGACCGTCCGGGGCGACTCTCGGCCTGTGTTTAAGGAGCCGGCCGGGCATCACGCTCCTTCCTTGGATGGACAACATTCGCAGTTGACACTTTGTGTCATTTTATCCGAGCAGACGGGCGCCGCGAGGCGGACCGTCCGGGGCGACTCTCGGCCTGTGTTTTCGGAGCCGGCCGGGCATCACGCTCCCTCCTTGGATGGACAACATTCGTAGTTGACACTTTGTGTCATTTTATCCGAGCAGACGGGCGCCGCGAGGCGACCGTCCGGGGCGACTCTCGGCCTGTGTTTAAGGAGCCGGCCGGGCATCACGCTCCTTCCTTGGATGGACAACATTCGTAGTTGACACTTTGTGTCATTTTATCCGAGCGGGCGGGCGCCGCGAGGCGGACCGTCCGGGGCGACTCTCGGCCTGTGTTTAAGGAGCCGGCCGGGCATCACGCTCCTTCCTTGGATGGACAACATTCGCAGTTGACACTTTGTGTCATTTTATCCGAGCAGACGGGCGCCGCGAGGCGGACCGTCCGGGGCGACTCTCGGCCTGTGTTTAAGGAGCCGGCCGGGCATCACGCTCCTTCCTTGGATGGACAACATTCGTAGTTGACACTTTGTGTCATTTTATCCGAGCGGGCGGGCGCCGCGAGGCGGACCGTCCGGGGCGACTCTCGGCCTGTGTTTAAGGAGCCGGCCGGGCATCACGCTCCTTCCTTGGATGGACAACATTCGCAGTTGACACTTTGTGTCATTTTATCCGAGCAGACGGGCGCCGCGAGGCGGACCGTCCGGGGCGACTCTCGGCCTGTGTTTTCGGAGCCGGCCGGGCATCACGCTCCCTCCTTGGATGGACAACATTCGTAGTTGACACTTTGTGTCATTTTATCCGAGCAGACGGGCGCCGCGAGGCGGACCGTCCGGGGCGACTCTCGGCCTGTGTTTAAGGAGCCGGCCGGGCATCACGCTCCTTCCTTGGATGGACAACATTCGCAGTTGACACTTTGTGTCATTTTGTTCGGCCTGTGTTTAAGGAGGCGGCCGTCCTCCACTCGGTCCGTGTTTAAGGAGCGACACTCGCGCTCCGGTTCGGCCTGTATTTAGGGAGGCGGCCGTCCTCCGCTTGGTCTGTGTTAAGGGCGACACTCGGTCCATGTTTGAGGAGCCTGGCCCTGACGCTCCTCTCCGGCCTGTGTTTAAGGAGGCGGCCGTCCTCCCCTTGGTCTGTGTTAAGGGCGACACTCGGTCCATGTTTGAGGAGCCTGGCCCTGACGCTCCTCTCCGGCCTGTGTTTAAGGAGGCGGCCGTCCTCCCCTTGGTCTGTGTTAAGGGCGACACTCGGTCCATGTTTGAGGAGCCTGGCCCTGACGCTCCTCTCCGGCCTGTGTTTAAGGAGGCGGCCGTCCTCCCCTTGGTCTGTGTTAAGGGCGACACTCTGTCCATGTTTGAGGAGCCTGGCCCTGACGCTCCTCTCCGGCCTGTGTTTAAGGAGGCGGCCGTCCTCCCCTTGGTCTGTGTTAAGGGCGACACTCGGTCCATGTTTGAGGAGCCTGGCCCTGACGCTCCTCTCCGGCCTGTGTTTAAGGAGGCGGCCGTCCTCCCCTTGGTCTGTGTTAAGGGCGACACTCTGTCCATGTTTGAGGAGCCTGGCCCTGACGCTCCTCTCCGGCCTGTGTTTAAGGAGGCGGCCGTCCTCCCCTTGGTCTGTGTTAAGGGCGACACTCGGTCCGTGTTTAAGGAGCGGCCCTCGCGCTCCGGTTCGGCCTGTATTTAGGGAGGCGGCCGTCCTCCGCTTGGTCTGTGTTAAGGGCGACACTCGGTCCGTGTTTAAGGAGCCGGCCCTGACGCTCCTCTTCGGCCTGTGTTTAAGGAGGCGGCCGTCCTCCACTTCCTTCCATGCACCACCACATTCGCAGTTGACACTTTGCCATTTTTTCAGAGAGGTGACACTTAGTCGTTTTTTCGAAAGTTGACACTTAGTCGTTTTTTCGAAAGTTGACACTTTGCCGTTTTTTCAGAGAGGTGACACTTAGCCGTTTTTTCGAAAGTTGACACTTAGCCGTTTTTTCGAAAGTTGACACTTAGCCGTTTTTTCGAAAGTTGACACTTAGTCACTTTTTCGCCACAGTGACACCTCCAGCGCGTGCCACGGCGCTTTTCAGGTCTTCTATCCGACCTTGTGCTGTCGAGGACGGCGTGTCCGACGCCGTGGGGAGACCAGCACCATCTCCTCCATACTCGTAAACGGGGTGCTTTGGAAAACGGGGGGAAAGTCGATGAGTACACTGACTACTGGGACCATTTCATTGTACTCTGGCGCACCTGAAGACCAAAAAAGGTACTGCACCTTAGCCCGGGTACCTCACCCCCTGGTACCTCGAGGAGAACTTAGAAAAATTTCGACAAATTTTTGGTGAGCTCCAGGGAGAGAGGCTGATTTTTCGCTTTTTGAGGCCGACCGCCGAACCGGCGCGGGGCGGACTCACAAGCCCCGCAGAGCCGTGGGCACTTAGTCGTTTTTTCAGAGAGGCGACACTTAGTCGTTTTTTCAGAGGCGACACTTAGTCGTTTTTTCGAAAGTTGACACTTAGCCGTTTTTTCGAAAGTCGACACTTAGCCGTTTTTTTGGAAAGTTGACACTTAGTCGTTTTTTCGAAAGTTGACACTTAGTCGTTTTTTCGCCACAATTGGCTCTGAGCTCCAGGGGGAGAGCCTGGTTTTGCCTTATTTCAGGCCGGCTGGGGAACCGGCGCGGGTCGGATGCACGAGCCCGGCAGAGCCGTGGGCACTTAGAAAATTTTCGCCGATTAAGCTGGGACCTCCAGGCGGAGACCGGCATTCCTCGTCCTCGGGGTTCGACCCAGGAACCGGCGCTGGGCAGACGCCGTAGCCACGCAGAGCCGTGGGCACTTAGAAAATATTCGCCAAGTTGGCTCTGAGCTCCAGGCGGAGAGGCTGGTTTTGCCTTATTTCAGGCCGGCTGGGGAACCGGCGCGGGTCGGATGCACGAGCCCGCAGAGCCGTGGGCACTTTGCCATTTTCTCAGAGTCGACACTTAGTCGTTTTTTCAGAGAGGCGACACTCTGTCGTTTTTTCGAAAGTTGACACTTTGCCGTTTTTTCAGAGAGGCGACACTTAGCCGTTTTTTCGAAAGTTGACACTTAGCCGTTTTTTCGAAAGTCGACACTTAGCCGTTTTTTCAGAGATGTGACACTTTGCCGTTTTTTCGAAAGTCGACACTTAGCCGTTTTTTCAGAGATGTGACACTTAGAAACTTTTTGCCAAGTTGGCTGTGAGCTCCAGGAGGAGACCGTTATTTTTCGTCATTCGAGGCCGACTGCGGAACCGGCGCTGGGCGGACGCCAAAGCTCGGCAGGGCCGTGGGCACTTAGAAACTTTTTGCCAAGTTGGCTGTGAGCTCCAGGAGGAGACCGTTATTTTTCGTCATTCGAGGCCGACTGCGGAACCGGCGCTGGGCGGACGCCAAAGCTCGGCAGGGCCGTGGGCACTTAGAAACTTTTTGCCAAGTTGGCTGTGAGCTCCAGGAGGAGACCGTTATTTTTCGTCATTCGAGGCCGACTGCGGAACCGGCGCTGGGCGGACGCCAAAGCTCGGCAGGGCCGTGGGCACTTAGAAACTTTTTGCCAAGTTGGCTGTGAGCTCCAGGAGGAGACCGTTATTTTTCGTCATTCGAGGCCGACTGCGGAACCGGCGCTGGGCGGACGCCAAAGCTCGGCAGGGCCGTGGGCACTTAGAAACTTTTTGCCAAGTTGGCTGTGAGCTCCAGGAGGAGACCGTTATTTTTCGTCATTCGAGGCCGACTGCGGAACCGGCGCTGGGCGGACGCCAAAGCTCGGCAGGGCCGTGGGCACTTAGAAACTTTTTGCCAAGTTGGCTGTGAGCTCCAGGAGGAGACCGTTATTTTTCGTCATTCGAGGCCGACTGCGGAACCGGCGCTGGGCGGACGCCAAAGCTCGGCAGGGCCGTGGGCACTTAGAAACTTTTTGCCAAGTTGGCTGTGAGCTCCAGGAGGAGACCGTTATTTTTCGTCATTCGAGGCCGACTGCGGAACCGGCGCTGGGCGGACGCCAAAGCTCGGCAGGGCCGTGGGCACTTAGAAACTTTTTGCCAAGTTGGCTGTGAGCTCCAGGAGGAGACCGTTATTTTTCGTCATTCGAGGCCGACTGCGGAACCGGCGCTGGGCGGACGCCAAAGCTCGGCAGGGCCGTGGGCACTTAGAAACTTTTTGCCAAGTTGGCTGTGAGCTCCAGGAGGAGACCGTTATTTTTCGTCATTCTAGGCCGGCTGCAGAACCGGCGCGGGTCGGATGCACGAGCCCGCAGAGCCGTGGGCACTTTGCCACTTTTTCGCCACAATTGGCTGTGAGCTCCAGGAGGAGACCGTTATTTTTCGTCATTCTAGGCCGGTTGCAGAACCGGCGCGGCTCGGATGCACGAGCCCGCAGAGCCGTGGGCACTTAGAAAATTTTCAGAGAGGCGACACTTTGCCATTTTTTCAGAGAGGTGACACTTAGTCGTTTTTTCGAAAGTTGACACTTAGCCGTTTTTTCGAAAGTTGACACTTAGTCGTTTTTTCGAAAGTTGACACTTAGTCGTTTTTTCGCCAAAGTGCCCACCTCCAGCGCGTGCCACGGCGCTTTCCAGGTCTTCTATCCGACCTTGTGCTGTCGAGGACGGCGTGTCCGACGCCGTGGGGAGACCAGCACCATCTCCTCCATACTCGTAAACGAGGTGCTTTGGAAAACGGGGGGAAAGTCGATGAGTACACTGACTACTGGGACCATTTCATTGTACTCTGGCGCACCTGAAGACCAAAAAAGGTACTGCACCTTAGCCCGGGTACCTCACCCCCTGGTACCTCGAGGAGAACTTAGAAAAATTTCGACAAATTTTTGGTGAGCTCCAGGGAGAGAGGCTGATTTTTTGCTTTTTGAGGCCGACCGCCGAACCGGCGCGGGGCGGACTCACAAGCCCCGCAGAGCCGTGGGCACTTAGTCGTTTTTTCGAAAGTTGACACTTAGCCGTTTTTTCGAAAGTTGACACTTAGCCGTTTTTTCGAAAGTCGACACTTAGCCGTTTTTTCGAAAGTTGACACTTAGTCGTTTTTTCGCCGATTTTGCTGGGACCTCCAGGCGAGGACCGGCGTTTTTCGTCTTCCGGGTTCGACCCGGGAACCAGCGCCGAGCGGACACATTCGCTCGCTAGTGCCGTTGGCACTTAGAAAAATTTTCGTTTGTCATGAGCTCCGGGCGGAGAGCGGCGTTTTTCGTCTTCCGGGTTCGACCCGGGAACCAGCGCCGAGCGGACACATTCGCTCGCTAGTGCCGTTGGCACTTAGAAAATTTTTCGTTTGTCATGAGCTCCGGGCGAGGACCGGCGTTTTTCGTCTTCCGGGTTCGACCCGGGAACCAGCGCCGAGCGGACACATTCGCTCGCTAGTGCCGTTGGCACTTAGAAAATTTTTCGTTTGTCATGAGCTCCGGGCGAGGACCGGCGTTTTTCGTCTTCCGGGTTCGACCCGGGAACCAGCGCCGAGTGGACACATTCGCTCGCTAGTGCCGTTGGCACTTAGAAAATTTTTCGTTTGTCATGAGCTCCGGGCGGAGACCGGCGTTTTTCGTCTTCCGGGTTCGACCCGGGAACCAGCGCCGAGCGGACACATTCGCTCGCTAGTGCCGTTGGCACTTAGAAAATTTTTCGTTTGTCATGAGCTCCGGGCGGAGACCGGCGTTTTTCGTCTTCCGGGTTCGACCCGGGAACCAGCGCCGAGCGGACACATTCGCTCGCTAGTGCCGTTGGCACTTAGAAAATTTTTCGTTTGTCATGAGCTCCGGGCGGAGACCGGCGTTTTTCGTCTTCCGGGTTCGACCCGGGAACCAGCGCCGAGCGGACACATTCGCTCGCTAGTGCCGTTGGCACTTAGAAAATTTTTCGTTTGTCATGAGCTCCGGGCGGAGAGCGGCGTTTTTCGTCTTCCGGGTTCGACCCGGGAACCAGCGCCGAGCGGACACATTCGCTCGCTAGTGCCGTTGGCACTTAGAAAATTTTTCGTTTGTCATGAGCTCCGGGCGAGGACCGGCGTTTTTCGTCTTCCGGGTTCGACCCGGGAACCAGCGCCGAGTGGACACATTCGCTCGCTAGTGCCGTTGGCACTTAGAAAATTTTTCGTTTGTCATGAGCTCCGGGCGGAGACCGGCGTTTTTCGTCTTCCGGGTTCGACCCGGGAACCAGCGCCGAGCGGACACATTCGCTCGCTAGTGCCGTTGGCACTTAGAAAATTTTTCGTTTGTCATGAGCTCCGGGCGGAGACCGGCGTTTTTCGTCTTCCGGGTTCGACCCGGGAACCAGCGCCGAGCGGACACATTCGCTCGCTAGTGCCGTTGGCACTTAGAAAATTTTTCGTTTGTCATGAGCTCCGGGCGGAGACCGGCGTTTTTCGTCTTCCGGGTTCGACCCGGGAACCAGCGCCGAGCGGACACATTCGCTCGCTAGTGCCGTTGGCACTTAGAAAATTTTTCGTTTGTCATGAGCTCCGGGCGGAGACCGGCGTTTTTCGTCTTCCGGGTCCGACCCGGGAACCAGCGCCGAGCGGACACATTCGCTCGCTAGTGCCGTTGGCACTTAGAAAATTTTTCGTTTGTCATGAGCTCCGGGCGGAGACCGGCGTTTTTCGTCTTCCGGGTTCGACCCGGGAACCAGCGCCGAGCGGACACATTCGCTCGCTAGTGCCGTTGGCACTTAGAAAATTTTTCGTTTGTCATGAGCTCCGGGCGAGGACCGGCGTTTTTCGTCTTCCGGGTTCGACCCGGGAACCAGCGCCGAGCGGACACATTCGCTCGCTAGTGCCGTTGGCACTTAGAAAATTTTTCGTTTGTCATGAGCTCCGGGCGAGGACCGGCGTTTTTCGTCTTCCGGGTTCGACCCGGGAACCAGCGCCGAGCGGACACATTCGCTCGCTAGTGCCGTTGGCACTTAGAAAATTTTTCGTTTGTCATGAGCTCCGGGCGGAGACCGGCATTTTTCGTCATTCGAGGCCGACGGGGGAACCAGCCGGAGCGGACACGTTTGTTCGGAAGAGCCGTTGGCACTTAGAAAAAATTCCGTGTCTCGTGAGCTCCAGGGGGGACAGGCTGGTTTTATTCATCCGTAGCCGACATGGGAACCAGCGCGGAGCGGATTGGTGTTGCGCTGCCATATACCTCATCTCTCTCAGGAGTCCCCCCCTTATACGTGCCGATGGTGTTTTGGAAAACGGGGGGTAACTGGATGAGTACACTGACTAGGGGGACCAGTACACTAGCGAGTGGGACCAGTACACTGACTAGTGGGACCAACACACTATGAGCGCCTGGTACCTAAAATGGAAGTATAGAGGCCGAATTTCGGGCAAGATCACGCCGGGTTAGGCTTCCAGGACCTCGGCTAAGCAATTTTAACGGGTCGCCCGGTTCTTTTTTGATCCAGCCCGGTTCTTTTTTTATCCAGCCTGGTTCTTTTTACACTTCCAGCTGGAGCTCGGGAGCGGCTTTTTGCACAAGATCACGCCGTGTTAGGCTTCCAGGACCTCGGCTAAGCAATTTTAACGGGTCGCCCGGTTCTTTTTTGATCCAGCCCGGTTCTTTTTTTTATCCAGCCTGGTTCTTTTTACACTTCCAGCTGGAGCTCGGGAGCGGCTTTTTGCACAAGATCACGCCGTGTTAGGCTTCCAGGACCTCGGCTAAGCAATTTTAACGGGTCGCCCGGTTCTTTTTTGATCCAGCCCGGTTCTTTTTTTTATCCAGCCCGGTTCTTTTTACACTTCCAGCTGGAGCTCGGGAGCGGCTTTTTGCACAAGATCACGCCGTGTTAGGCTTCCAGGACCTCGGCTAAGCAATTTTAACGGGTCGCCCGGTTCTTTTTTTTATCCAGCCCGGTTCTTTTTTTATCCAGCCCGGTTCTTTTTACACTTCCAGCTGAAGCTCGGGAGCGGCTTTTTGCACAAGAACACGCCGTGTTAGGCTTCCAGGACCTCGGCTAAGCAATTTTAACGGGTCGCCCGGTTCTTTTTTGATCCAGCCCGGTTCTTTTTTTTATCCAGCCCGGTTCTTTTTACACTTCCAGCTGGAGCTTGGGAGCGGCTTTTTGCACAAGATCACGCCGGGTTAGGCTTCCAGGACCTCGGCTAAGCAATTTTAACGGGTCGCCCGGTTCTTTTTTGATCCAGCCCGGTTCTTTTTTTTATCCAGCCTGGTTCTTTTTACACTTCCAGCTGGAGCTCGGGAGCGGCTATTTGCACAAGATCACGCCGTGTTAGGCTTCCAGGACCTCGGCTAAGCAATTTTAACGGGTCGCCCGGTTCTTTTTTGATCCAGCCCGGTTCTTTTTTTTATCCAGCCCGGTTCTTTTTACACTTCCAGCTGGAGCTCGGGAGCGGCTTTTTGCACAAGATCACGCCGGGTTAGGCTTCCAGGACCTCGGCTAAGCAATTTTAACGGGTCCCCCGGTTCTTTTTTGATCCAGCCCGGTTCTTTTTTTATCCAGCCCGGTTCTTTTTACACTTCCAGCTGGAGCTCGGGAGCGGCTTTTTGCACAAGATCACGCCGTGTTAGGCTTCCAGGACCTCGGCTAAGCAATTTTAACGGGTCGCCCGGTTCTTTTTTGATCCAGCCCGGTTCTTTTTTTTATCCAGCCCGGTTCTTTTTACACTTCCAGCTGGAGCTCGGGAGCGGCTTTTTGCACAAGATCACGCCGGGTTAGGCTTCCAGGACCTCGGCTAAGCAATTTTAACGGGTCGCCCGGTTCTTTTTTGATCCAGCCCGGTTCTTTTTTTATCCAGCCCGGTTCTTTTTACACTTCCAGCTGGAGCTCGGGAGCGGCTTTTTGCACAAGATCACGCCGTGTTAGGCTTCCAGGACCTCGGCTAAGCAATTTTAACGGGTCGCCCGGTTCTTTTTTTGATCCAGCCCGGTTCTTTTTTTATCCAGCCCGGTTCTTTTTACACTTCCAGCTGGAGCTCGGGAGCGGCTTTTTGCACAAGATCACGCCGGGTTAGGCTTCCAGGACCTCGGCTAAGCAATTTTAACGGGTCGCCCGGTTCTTTTTTTTTATCCAGCCCGGTTCTTTTTTGATCCAGCCCGGTTCTTTTTACACTTCCAGCTGGAGCTCGGGAGCGGCTTTTTGCACAAGATCACGCCGTGTTAGGCTTCCAGGACCTCGGCTAAGCAATTTTAACGGGTCGCCCGGTTCTTTTTTTTATCCAGCCCGGTTCTTTTTTTATCCAGCCCGGTTCTTTTTACACTTCCAGCTGGAGCTCGGGAGCGGCTTTTTGCACAAGATCACGCCGGGTTAGGCTTCCAGGACCTCGGCTAAGCAATTTTAACGGGCCGCCCGGTTCTTTTTTTTATCCAGCCCGGTTCTTTTTTGATCCAGCCCGGTTCTTTTTACACTTCCAGCTGGAGCTCGGGAGCGGCTTTTTGCACAAGATCACGCCGTGTTAGGCTTCCAGGACCTCGGCTAAGCAATTTTAACGGGCCGCCCGGTTCTTTTTTGATCCAGCCCGGTTCTTTTTTTATCCAGCCCGGTTCTTTTTACACTTCCAGCTGGAGCTCGGGAGCGGCTTTTTGCACAAGATCACGCCGTGTTAGGCTTCCAGGACCTCGGCTAAGCAATTTTAACGGGTCGCCCGGTTCTTTTTTGATCCAGCCCGGTTCTTTTTTTTATCCAGCCTGGTTCTTTTTACACTTCCAGCTGGAGCTCGGGAGCGGCTTTTTGCACAAGAACACGCCGTGTTAGGCTTCCAGGACCTCGGCTAAGCAATTTTAACGGGTCGCCCGGTTCTTTTTTGATCCAGCCCGGTTCTTTTTCCACTTCCAGCTGGAGCTCAGCAGCGGCTTTTTGCACAAGATCACGCCGGGTTAGGCTTCCAGGACCTCGGCTAAGCACTTCTAACGGGTCGCCCGGTTCTTTTTTTGAACCAGCCCGGTTCTTTTTACACTTCCAGCTGGAGCTCAGCAGCGGCTTTTTGCACAAGATCACGCCGGGTTAGGGTTCCAGGACCTCGGCTAAGCAATTTTAACGGGCCGCCCGGTTCTTTTTTTGATCCAGCCCGGTTCTTTTTACACTTCCAGCTGGAGCTCAGCAGCGGCTTTTTGCACAAGATCACGCCGGGTTAGGCTTCCAGGACCTCGGCTAAGCACTTCTAACGGGCCCTGGTCCACCCCTGCCAGCGCATTTCAAAACTTGGCATTAATTTCGACCTAAGAGACGAAGTCTGATTTTTTTCTACCACTTGGGCGGCCTTTTTGCACCCAGAACACCCGCACCGGCACCATAAATTCGAAGGGTGCCGAGTGCGTCGGCGCAGATTCTGCGACGGAGTGACACTTCCCTCTTGTGGACATTCGGCGGTAGGTGAAATGCGCACTCGGTCTTCTCTTTTCTTTTCCTTCCAGTGAAACTTTGGCAACATTCTGCGAGCTGCTGGCTTCCAGAACCTCGGCCAAGCAGGTGGAGGATTTTTTTCCACTTCCAGCTGGAGGTGAGGAGGGACTTTTTGGGCAAGATCACGCCGACTTAGCAAGCAAGGTGGAAGTGCCAGCATGCTCCGTGGCTGGAAGTGTGGATGTGCCAGCACCCTCCCTGCCTATGGAAGTGTGGAGCTCCAGCACCCTCCCTGCCTATGGAAGTGTGGAGCTCCAGCACCCTCCCTGCCTATGGAAGTGTGGAGCTCCAGCACCCTCCCTGCCTATGGAAGTGTGGAGCTCCAGCACCCTCCCTGCCTATGGAAGTGTGGAGCTCCAGCACCCTCCCTGCCTATGGAAGTGTGGAGCTCCAGCACCCTCCCTGCCTATGGAAGTGTGGAGCTCCAGCACCCTCCCTGCCTATGGAAGTGTGGAGCTCCAGCACCCTCCCTGCCTATGGAAGTGTGGAGCTCCAGCACCCTCCCTGCCTATGGAAGTGTGGAGCTCCAGCACCCTCCCTGCCTATGGAAGTGTGGAGCTCCAGCACCCTCCCTGCCTAGGGAAGTGTGGAGCTCCAGCACCCTCCCTGCCTATGGAAGTGTGGAGCTCCAGCACCCTCCCTGCCTATGGAAGTGTGGAGCTCCAGCACCCTCCCTGCCTATGGAAGTGTGGAGCTCCAGCACCCTCCCTGCCTATGGAAGTGTGGAGCTCCAGCACCCTCCCTGCCTATGGAAGTGTGGAGCTCCAGCACCCTCCCTGCCTATGGAAGTGTGGAGCTCCAGCACCCTCCCTGCCTATGGAAGTGTGGAGCTCCAGCACCCTCCCTGCCTATGGAAGTGTGGAGCTCCAGCACCCTCCCTGCCTATGGAAGTGTGGAGCTCCAGCACCCTCCCTGCCTATGGAAGTGTGGAGCTCCAGCACCCTCCCTGCCTATGGAAGTGTGGAGCTCCAGCACCCTCCCTGCCTATGGAAGTGTGGAGCTCCAGCACCCTCCCTGCCTAGGGAAGTGTGGAGCTCCAGCACCCTCCCTGCCTATGGAAGTGTGGAGCTCCAGCACCCTCCCTGCCTATGGAAGTGTGGAGCTCCAGCACCCTCCCTGCCTATGGAAGTGTGGAGCTCCAGCACCCTCCCTGCCTATGGAAGTGTGGAGCTCCAGCACCCTCCCTGCCTATGGAAGTGTGGAGCTCCAGCACCCTCCCTGCCTATGGAAGTGTGGAGCTCCAGCACCCTCCCTGCCTATGGAAGTGTGGAGCTCCAGCACCCTCCCTGCCTATGGAAGTGTGGAGCTCCAGCACCCTCCCTGCCTATGGAAGTGTGGAGCTCCAGCACCCTCCCTGCCTATGGAAGTGTGGAGCTCCAGCACCCTCCCTGCCTATGGAAGTGTGGAGCTCCAGCACCCTCCCTGCCTATGGAAGTGTGGAGCTCCAGCACCCTCCCTGCCTATGGAAGTGTGGAGCTCCAGCACCCTCCCTGCCTATGGAAGTGTGGAGCTCCAGCACCCTCCCTGCCTATGGAAGTGTGGAGCTCCAGCACCCTCCCTGCCTATGGAAGTGTGGAGCTCCAGCACCCTCCCTGCCTATGGAAGTGTGGAGCTCCAGCACCCTCCCTGCCTATGGAAGTGTGGAGCTCCAGCACCCTCCCTGCCTATGGAAGTGTGGAGCTCCAGCACCCTCCCTGCCTATGGAAGTGTGGAGCTCCAGCACCCTCCCTGCCTATGGAAGTGTGGAGCTCCAGCACCCTCCCTGCCTATGGAAGTGTGGAGCTCCAGCACCCTCCCTGCCTATGGAAGTGTGGAGCTCCAGCACCCTCCCTGCCTATGGAAGAGCCACCTCCGCGGGCATGCTGCTCAACCACGCCGGCCCAGAGTTCCAGCCGCTCGGCTACACTCTCTCACAAGCCCCGCCTGGAGCTCCCCAGCCCGCCCCTGGTACCTCAACTACCGAGGCCAGCCGCTCGACCAGGCCGGCCCAGAGTTCCAGCCGCTCGGCTTCACTCTCTCACAAGCCCCGCCTGGAGCTCCCCAGCCCGCCCCTGGTACCTCAACTACCGAGGCCAGCCGCTCGACCAGGCCGGCCGAGAGTTCCAGCCGCTCGGCTTCACTCTCTCACAAGACCCGCCTGGAGCTCCCCGCCCCACCCCTGGTACCTCAACTACCGAGGCCAGCCGCTCGACCACGCCGGCGCAGAGTTCCAGCCGCTCGGATAAGCTCTGTCACTCACCCGCCGCGCAGCCACCGGTAACGGGGAAATGTCGCCGCCTGGCGGACACGCCGTTGTAAATGAATGGGCTTTCGCACTTAGTGCAATTTTCGCCAACTCTCTGACTGGAGCTATGGAAGTATGGAGCTATGGAGCCACCAGCCACCCAGGCTGGAGCTATGGAGCCATGGAGCTCTGGTGCTATGGAGCTCTGGAGGTATGGAGCTATGGAGCTATGGAGCTATGGAGCTATGGAGCCCTGGAGCTCTGGAGGTATAGAGCTATGGTGCTATGGAGCTCTGAAGCCATGGAGCTCTGGTGCTATGGAGCTCTGGAGGTATGGAGCTCTGGAGGTATGGAGCTATGGAGCCCTGGAGCCCTGGAGCTATGGAGCCCTGGAGCTATGGAGCCCTGGAGCCCTGGAGCTATGGAGCCCTGGAGCTATGGAGCTATGGAGCCCTGGAGCTATGGAGCTATGGAGCTCTGGTGCTATGGAGCTATGGAGCTCTGGTGCTATGGAGCTATGGAGCTCTGGTGCTATGGAGCTATGGAGCTCTGGTGCTATGGAGCTATGGAGCTCTGGTGCTATGGAGCTATGGAGCTCTGGTGCTATGGAGCTATGGAGCTCTGGTGCTATGGAGCTATGGAGCTCTGGTGCTATGGAGCTATGGAGCTCTGGTGCTATGGAGCTATGGAGCTATGGAGCTCTGGTGCTATGGAGCTATGGAGCTCTGGTGCTATGGAGCTATGGAGCTCTGGTGCTATGGAGCTATGGAGCTCTGGTGCTATGGAGCTCTGGTGCTATGGAGCTATGGAGCTCTGGTGCTATGGAGCTCTGGAGCTCTGGAGGTATGGAGCTATGGAGCCACCAGCCAGCACCCTCCGTGGCTGGATCAATGGAAGTGTTTTAGGTACCAGGCAGCCAAAGGGCCGAGGCCTCACGCTCGACCACGCCGGCGCAGAGTTCCAGCCGCTCGGATAAGCTCTGTCACTCACCCGCCGCGCAGCCACCGGTAACGGGGAAATGTCGCCGCCTTGTGGACACGCCGTTGTAAATGAATGGGCTTTCGCACTTAGTGCAATTTTAGCCAACTCTCTGACTGGAGCTATGGAAGTATGGAGCTATGGAGCCACCAGCCACCCAGGCTGGAGCTATGGAGCTATGGAGCTCTGGTGCTATGGAGCTATGGAGCTCTGGTGCTATGGAGCTATGGAGCTCTGGTGCTATGGAGCTATGGAGCTCTGGTGCTATGGAGCTATGGAGCTCTGGTGCTATGGAGCTATGGAGCTCTGGTGCTATGGAGCTATGGAGCTCTGGTGCTATGGAGCTATGGAGCTCTGGTGCTATGGAGCTATGGAGCTCTGGTGCTATGGAGCTATGGAGCTCTGGTGCTATGGAGCTATGGAGCTCTGGTGCTATGGAGCTATGGAGCTCTGGTGCTATGGAGCTATGGAGCTATGGAGCCACCAGCCAGCACCCTCCGTGGCTGGATCAATGGAAGTGTTTTAGGTACCAGGCAGCCAAAGGGCCGGGGCCTCACGCTCGACCACGCCGGCGCAGAGTTCCAGCCGCTCGGATAAGCTCTGTCACTCACCCGCCACGCAGCCACCGGTAACGGGGAAATGTCGCCGCCTGGCGGACACGCCGTTGTAAATGAATGGGCTTTCGCACTTAGTGCAATTTTCGCCAACTCTCTGACTGGAGCTATGGAAGTATGGAGCTATGGAGCCACCAGCCACCCAGGCTGGAGCTATGGAGCTCTGGAGGTATGGAGCTATGGAGCCCTGGAGCTATGGAGCTATGGAGCCCTGGAGCTATGGAGCCCTGGAGCTATGGAGCTATGGAGCTCTGGTGCTATGGAGCTATGGAGCTCTGGTGCTATGGAGCTATGGAGCTCTGGTGCTATGGAGCTATGGAGCTCTGGTGCTATGGAGCTATGGAGCTCTGGTGCTATGGAGCTATGGAGCTCTGGTGCTATGGAGCTATGGAGCTCTGGTGCTATGGAGCTATGGAGCTCTGGTGCTATGGAGCTATGGAGCTCTGGTGCTATGGAGCTATGGAGCTATGGAGCCACCAGCCAGCACCCTCCGTGGCTGGATCAATGGAAGTGTTTTAGGTACCAGGCAGCCAAAGGGCCGGGGCCTCACGCTCGACCACGCCGGCGCAGAGTTCCAGCCGCTCGGATAAGCTCTGTCACTCACCCGCCACGCAGCCACCGGTAACGGGGAAATGTCGCCGCCTGGCGGACACGCCGTTGTAAATGAATGGGCTTTCGCACTTAGTGCAATTTTCGCCAACTCTCTGACTGGAGCTATGGAAGTATGGAGCTATGGAGCCACCAGCCACCCAGGCTGGAGCTATGGAGCTCTGGAGGTATGGAGCTATGGAGCCCTGGAGCTATGGAGCTATGGAGCCCTGGAGCTATGGAGCCCTGGAGCTATGGAGCTATGGAGCTCTGGTGCTATGGAGCTATGGAGCTCTGGTGCTATGGAGCTATGGAGCTCTGGTGCTATGGAGCTATGGAGCTCTGGTGCTATGGAGCTATGGAGCTCTGGTGCTATGGAGCTATGGAGCTCTGGTGCTATGGAGCTATGGAGCTCTGGTGCTATGGAGCTATGGAGCTCTGGTGCTATGGAGCTATGGAGCTCTGGTGCTATGGAGCTATGGAGCTATGGAGCCACCAGCCAGCACCCTCCGTGGCTGGATCAATGGAAGTGTTTTAGGTACCAGGCAGCCAAAGGGCCGGGGCCTCACGCTCGACCACGCCGGCGCAGAGTTCCAGCCGCTCGGATAAGCTCTGTCACTCACCCGCCACGCAGCCACCGGTAACGGGGAAATGTCGCCGCCTGGCGGACACGCCGTTGTAAATGAATGGGCTTTCGCACTTAGTGCAATTTTCGCCAACTCTCTGACTGGAGCTATGGAAGTATGGAGCTATGGAGCCACCAGCCACCCAGGCTGGAGCTATGGAGCTCTGGAGGTATGGAGCTATGGAGCCCTGGAGCTATGGAGCTATGGAGCCCTGGAGCTATGGAGCCCTGGAGCTATGGAGCTCTGGTGCTATGGAGCTATGGAGCTCTGGTGCTATGGAGCTATGGAGCTCTGGTGCTATGGAGCTATGGAGCTCTGGTGCTATGGAGCTATGGAGCTCTGGTGCTATGGAGCTATGGAGCTATGGAGCCACCAGCCAGCACCCTCCGTGGCTGGATCAATGGAAGTGTTTTAGGTACCAGGCAGCCAAAGGGCCGGGGCCTCACGCTCGACCACGCCGGCGCAGAGTTCCAGCCGCTCGGATAAGCTCTGTCACTCACCCGCCACGCAGCCACCGGTAACGGGGAAATGTCGCCGCCTGGCGGACACGCCGTTGTAAATGAATGGGCTTTCGCACTTAGTGCAATTTTCGCCAACTCTCTGACTGGAGCTATGGAAGTATGGAGCTATGGAGCCACCAGCCACCCAGGCTGGAGCTATGGAGCTCTGGAGGTATGGAGCCCTGGAGCTATGGAGCTATGGAGCCCTGGAGCTATGGAGCCCTGGAGCTATGGAGCTATGGAGCTCTGGTGCTATGGAGCTATGGAGCTCTGGTGCTATGGAGCTATGGAGCTCTGGTGCTATGGAGCTATGGAGCTCTGGTGCTATGGAGCTATGGAGCTCTGGTGCTATGGAGCTATGGAGCTCTGGTGCTATGGAGCTATGGAGCTCTGGTGCTATGGAGCTATGGAGCTATGGAGCCACCAGCCAGCACCCTCCGTGGCTGGATCAATGGAAGTGTTTTAGGTACCAGGCAGCCAAAGGGCCGGGGCCTCACGCTCGACCACGCCGGCGCAGAGTTCCAGCCGCTCGGATAAGCTCTGTCACTCACCCGCCGCGCAGCCACCGGTAACGGGGAAATGTCGCCGCCTGGCGGACACGCCGTTGTAAATGAATGGGCTTTCGCACTTAGTGCAATTTTAGCCAACTCCGTGGCTGCAAGTATGGAAGTATGGAGCTATGGAGCCACCAGCCAGCACCCTCCGCGGCTGGAGCTATGGAAGTATGGAGCTATGGAGCTATGGAAGTATGGGGCTATGGAAGTATGGAGCTATGGAGCTCCGGGGCTATGGAGCTATGGAGCTCCGGGGCTATGGAGCTCCGGGGCTATGGAGCTATGGAGCTCCGGGGCTATGGAGCTCCGGGGCTATGGAGCTCCGGGGCTATGGAGCTCCGGGGCTATGGAGCTATGGAGCTCCGGGGCTATGGAGCTCCGGGGCTATGGAGCTATGGAGCTCCGGGGCTATGGAGCTATGGAGCTCCGGGGCTATGGAGCTCTGGAGCTATGGAAGTATGGATGATCCAGCACCCTCCGTGGCTGACCGCTGGTGCTCGGGGCCGGTGAACTCGGCACCCGCCTTCGGCGGGTGCCTCGGTGACCGCCGTCGCTTGGGGCCAGTGAACTCGGCACCCGCCTTCGGCGGGTGCCTCGGTGACCGGTTGTCGCTTGGGGCCAGTGAACTCGGCACCCGCCTTCGGCGGGTGCCTCGGTGACCGGTTGTCGCTTGGGGCCGGTGAACTCGGCACCCGCCTTCGGCGGGTGCCTCGGTGACCGGTTGTCGCTTGGGGCCGGTGAACTCGGCACCCGCCTTCGGCGGGTGCCTCGGTGACCGGTTGTCGCTTGGGGCCGGTGAACTCGGCACCCGCCTTCGGCGGGTGCCTCGGTGGCGGTCGGGGTTGGTGCTTGGGGACCGGCTTCGCTTCTGGAAGTCTGGGGGAGGCGGTCTGGTGGTGGTGGCCGACGTTGATGGTGGTGGGGCGGGAAGAAGAAGGTTATAGTCCCCAGCCCGCCGCATAGGAAAATTTTAGGTACCAGGAGTGGATTTTTTTTTGCACCGGCGGTTAGGGGCCGACGCCTTGGTTTGGTGTCCGGGGAAAGTGCCTGCCGCCCGGCCCGGAGAAAGATTAGGCCCCCAGCCCGCCGCGGAGGAA
>NW_028232040.1:387500-403904 GCF_054491065.1 Syngnathus leptorhynchus
CGTTTGGCAGAGCGAGTGCAAGGTTAGGCGAGCTGGGCGGTAACTCGGGTTAGTCTGGGGAGACTCGCGGTGGACAGGGTGGCGCGAATCCGGCCGGGCGGCCCCATCGATTAAGCATTGGTAGGGAGCCGAGGATGAGCCGTGCGAAGTGGCCTCGGAGGCGGTCCGTGGGGGACGACGGGGGGGGACGGGCGTCGGCCCTCCGGCCCGAGCAGAGAACGTTCGGTCACCCAAGCGGGAATCTGCGCCCCGGCCCGAGTCGGACTCGGTCGGTGCGGCCCGCTGAGGCCCTCAACTATTCCCGTACGCGGGGGTCGGGAGCTGCGGCGCTGCGCCGGCGACTTACCCGCGCGAGGCACGCACTGCGTGCGGCCAGGATGCGGAGTTGGATCGGCGCTGGTTGGGAACCCTCGGGGAACGAAGGCGGACGGCGGCCAGCCGGCGCCGACGAACCCGTCGGGGAGGGGGCTGGTGGCAGGCGCGATCGGCACTATTGCTGACTGCCGGGAGGGAAGCTGCGCCCCGGCCGAGTCAGACTCAGCCGTTGCGGCCCCCCCGAGCCCGCAGCGCGTAGCGCGGAAGCCATACGCCCCCCCGATGCGGAGCGACAGACGCCCCCGCGACCGCGGTTGGTCGGGAAGGCTTTTCGGATAGAGGTCGGACGGTGTGTGTGTGGACGGCTTCCCGTGGTGCCGCCGCTATCAAGCCGGAGGGTTTGAGAAACGACATTCGCGGAAGGACCGGCGCGGCCGGCGGACGCTCGCACGCGCGGCGCCCGACACTCAGCCGCTCGCTCGGCCTCCGTGGATCGTGGCTAGGTGGGATGGATGCCAAACCGGGTCGTCTCGGTCTCGCCGCAGTACGGTCGCGCCGGGGCCTGCGGGGCGGCGCGGGGAGCGCACGCTCACGCGGCGGCCGGGGCGCTAGAGTGCGACCCGCAGTGGGTAGGAACCGTCCACCCGACGTCGGACGAGCCGAGGCCGATGGAGGCCCTACCAAGGCGGGTCATGAGTGCCAGTCGGTCAGTTGGGTGAGGGGGTACTCGGAGGCCCGCCGGGAGCAGACGGGCGACCGGGGATGGGGGGCGTACGCGGGCGGGCGCCGGGAGAAGACGGCCCGTCCGGGGTCGAATCTCGGCCTGTGTTTTCGGAGCCGGCCGGGCATCACGCTCCCTCCTTGGATGGACAACATTCGTAGTTGACACTTTGTGTCATTTTATCCGAGCGGGCGGGCGCCTCGAGAGGCGGACCGTCCGGGGCGACTCTCGGCCTGTGTTTTCGGAGCCGGCCGGGCCTCACGCTCCCTCCTTGGATGGACAACATTCGTAGTTGACACTTTGTGTCATTTTATCCGAGCGGGCGGGCGCCGCGAGGCGGACCGTCCGGGGCGACTCTCGGCCTGTGTTTAAGGAGCCGGCCGGGCATCACGCTCCTTCCTTGGATGGACAACATTCGCAGTTGACACTTTGTGTCATTTTATCCGAGCAGACGGGCGCCGCGAGGCGGACCGTCCGGGGCGACTCTCGGCCTGTGTTTTCGGAGCCGGCCGGGCATCACGCTCCCTCCTTGGATGGACAACATTCGTAGTTGACACTTTGTGTCATTTTATCCGAGCAGACGGGCGCCGCGAGGCGACCGTCCGGGGCGACTCTCGGCCTGTGTTTAAGGAGCCGGCCGGGCATCACGCTCCTTCCTTGGATGGACAACATTCGTAGTTGACACTTTGTGTCATTTTATCCGAGCGGGCGGGCGCCGCGAGGCGGACCGTCCGGGGCGACTCTCGGCCTGTGTTTAAGGAGCCGGCCGGGCATCACGCTCCTTCCTTGGATGGACAACATTCGCAGTTGACACTTTGTGTCATTTTATCCGAGCAGACGGGCGCCGCGAGGCGGACCGTCCGGGGCGACTCTCGGCCTGTGTTTTCGGAGCCGGCCGGGCATCACGCTCCCTCCTTGGATGGACAACATTCGTAGTTGACACTTTGTGTCATTTTATCCGAGCAGACGGGCGCCGCGAGGCGACCGTCCGGGGCGACTCTCGGCCTGTGTTTAAGGAGCCGGCCGGGCATCACGCTCCTTCCTTGGATGGACAACATTCGTAGTTGACACTTTGTGTCATTTTATCCGAGCGGGCGGGCGCCGCGAGGCGGACCGTCCGGGGCGACTCTCGGCCTGTGTTTAAGGAGCCGGCCGGGCATCACGCTCCTTCCTTGGATGGACAACATTCGCAGTTGACACTTTGTGTCATTTTATCCGAGCAGACGGGCGCCGCGAGGCGGACCGTCCGGGGCGACTCTCGGCCTGTGTTTAAGGAGCCGGCCGGGCATCACGCTCCTTCCTTGGATGGACAACATTCGTAGTTGACACTTTGTGTCATTTTATCCGAGCGGGCGGGCGCCGCGAGGCGGACCGTCCGGGGCGACTCTCGGCCTGTGTTTAAGGAGCCGGCCGGGCATCACGCTCCTTCCTTGGATGGACAACATTCGCAGTTGACACTTTGTGTCATTTTATCCGAGCAGACGGGCGCCGCGAGGCGGACCGTCCGGGGCGACTCTCGGCCTGTGTTTTCGGAGCCGGCCGGGCATCACGCTCCCTCCTTGGATGGACAACATTCGTAGTTGACACTTTGTGTCATTTTATCCGAGCAGACGGGCGCCGCGAGGCGGACCGTCCGGGGCGACTCTCGGCCTGTGTTTAAGGAGCCGGCCGGGCATCACGCTCCTTCCTTGGATGGACAACATTCGCAGTTGACACTTTGTGTCATTTTGTTCGGCCTGTGTTTAAGGAGGCGGCCGTCCTCCACTCGGTCCGTGTTTAAGGAGCGACACTCGCGCTCCGGTTCGGCCTGTATTTAGGGAGGCGGCCGTCCTCCGCTTGGTCTGTGTTAAGGGCGACACTCGGTCCATGTTTGAGGAGCCTGGCCCTGACGCTCCTCTCCGGCCTGTGTTTAAGGAGGCGGCCGTCCTCCCCTTGGTCTGTGTTAAGGGCGACACTCGGTCCATGTTTGAGGAGCCTGGCCCTGACGCTCCTCTCCGGCCTGTGTTTAAGGAGGCGGCCGTCCTCCCCTTGGTCTGTGTTAAGGGCGACACTCGGTCCATGTTTGAGGAGCCTGGCCCTGACGCTCCTCTCCGGCCTGTGTTTAAGGAGGCGGCCGTCCTCCCCTTGGTCTGTGTTAAGGGCGACACTCTGTCCATGTTTGAGGAGCCTGGCCCTGACGCTCCTCTCCGGCCTGTGTTTAAGGAGGCGGCCGTCCTCCCCTTGGTCTGTGTTAAGGGCGACACTCGGTCCATGTTTGAGGAGCCTGGCCCTGACGCTCCTCTCCGGCCTGTGTTTAAGGAGGCGGCCGTCCTCCCCTTGGTCTGTGTTAAGGGCGACACTCTGTCCATGTTTGAGGAGCCTGGCCCTGACGCTCCTCTCCGGCCTGTGTTTAAGGAGGCGGCCGTCCTCCCCTTGGTCTGTGTTAAGGGCGACACTCGGTCCGTGTTTAAGGAGCGGCCCTCGCGCTCCGGTTCGGCCTGTATTTAGGGAGGCGGCCGTCCTCCGCTTGGTCTGTGTTAAGGGCGACACTCGGTCCGTGTTTAAGGAGCCGGCCCTGACGCTCCTCTTCGGCCTGTGTTTAAGGAGGCGGCCGTCCTCCACTTCCTTCCATGCACCACCACATTCGCAGTTGACACTTTGCCATTTTTTCAGAGAGGTGACACTTAGTCGTTTTTTCGAAAGTTGACACTTAGTCGTTTTTTCGAAAGTTGACACTTTGCCGTTTTTTCAGAGAGGTGACACTTAGCCGTTTTTTCGAAAGTTGACACTTAGCCGTTTTTTCGAAAGTTGACACTTAGCCGTTTTTTCGAAAGTTGACACTTAGTCACTTTTTCGCCACAGTGACACCTCCAGCGCGTGCCACGGCGCTTTTCAGGTCTTCTATCCGACCTTGTGCTGTCGAGGACGGCGTGTCCGACGCCGTGGGGAGACCAGCACCATCTCCTCCATACTCGTAAACGGGGTGCTTTGGAAAACGGGGGGAAAGTCGATGAGTACACTGACTACTGGGACCATTTCATTGTACTCTGGCGCACCTGAAGACCAAAAAAGGTACTGCACCTTAGCCCGGGTACCTCACCCCCTGGTACCTCGAGGAGAACTTAGAAAAATTTCGACAAATTTTTGGTGAGCTCCAGGGAGAGAGGCTGATTTTTCGCTTTTTGAGGCCGACCGCCGAACCGGCGCGGGGCGGACTCACAAGCCCCGCAGAGCCGTGGGCACTTAGTCGTTTTTTCAGAGAGGCGACACTTAGTCGTTTTTTCAGAGGCGACACTTAGTCGTTTTTTCGAAAGTTGACACTTAGCCGTTTTTTCGAAAGTCGACACTTAGCCGTTTTTTTGGAAAGTTGACACTTAGTCGTTTTTTCGAAAGTTGACACTTAGTCGTTTTTTCGCCACAATTGGCTCTGAGCTCCAGGGGGAGAGCCTGGTTTTGCCTTATTTCAGGCCGGCTGGGGAACCGGCGCGGGTCGGATGCACGAGCCCGGCAGAGCCGTGGGCACTTAGAAAATTTTCGCCGATTAAGCTGGGACCTCCAGGCGGAGACCGGCATTCCTCGTCCTCGGGGTTCGACCCAGGAACCGGCGCTGGGCAGACGCCGTAGCCACGCAGAGCCGTGGGCACTTAGAAAATATTCGCCAAGTTGGCTCTGAGCTCCAGGCGGAGAGGCTGGTTTTGCCTTATTTCAGGCCGGCTGGGGAACCGGCGCGGGTCGGATGCACGAGCCCGCAGAGCCGTGGGCACTTTGCCATTTTCTCAGAGTCGACACTTAGTCGTTTTTTCAGAGAGGCGACACTCTGTCGTTTTTTCGAAAGTTGACACTTTGCCGTTTTTTCAGAGAGGCGACACTTAGCCGTTTTTTCGAAAGTTGACACTTAGCCGTTTTTTCGAAAGTCGACACTTAGCCGTTTTTTCAGAGATGTGACACTTTGCCGTTTTTTCGAAAGTCGACACTTAGCCGTTTTTTCAGAGATGTGACACTTAGAAACTTTTTGCCAAGTTGGCTGTGAGCTCCAGGAGGAGACCGTTATTTTTCGTCATTCGAGGCCGACTGCGGAACCGGCGCTGGGCGGACGCCAAAGCTCGGCAGGGCCGTGGGCACTTAGAAACTTTTTGCCAAGTTGGCTGTGAGCTCCAGGAGGAGACCGTTATTTTTCGTCATTCGAGGCCGACTGCGGAACCGGCGCTGGGCGGACGCCAAAGCTCGGCAGGGCCGTGGGCACTTAGAAACTTTTTGCCAAGTTGGCTGTGAGCTCCAGGAGGAGACCGTTATTTTTCGTCATTCGAGGCCGACTGCGGAACCGGCGCTGGGCGGACGCCAAAGCTCGGCAGGGCCGTGGGCACTTAGAAACTTTTTGCCAAGTTGGCTGTGAGCTCCAGGAGGAGACCGTTATTTTTCGTCATTCGAGGCCGACTGCGGAACCGGCGCTGGGCGGACGCCAAAGCTCGGCAGGGCCGTGGGCACTTAGAAACTTTTTGCCAAGTTGGCTGTGAGCTCCAGGAGGAGACCGTTATTTTTCGTCATTCGAGGCCGACTGCGGAACCGGCGCTGGGCGGACGCCAAAGCTCGGCAGGGCCGTGGGCACTTAGAAACTTTTTGCCAAGTTGGCTGTGAGCTCCAGGAGGAGACCGTTATTTTTCGTCATTCGAGGCCGACTGCGGAACCGGCGCTGGGCGGACGCCAAAGCTCGGCAGGGCCGTGGGCACTTAGAAACTTTTTGCCAAGTTGGCTGTGAGCTCCAGGAGGAGACCGTTATTTTTCGTCATTCTAGGCCGGCTGCAGAACCGGCGCGGGTCGGATGCACGAGCCCGCAGAGCCGTGGGCACTTTGCCACTTTTTCGCCACAATTGGCTGTGAGCTCCAGGAGGAGACCGTTATTTTTCGTCATTCTAGGCCGGTTGCAGAACCGGCGCGGCTCGGATGCACGAGCCCGCAGAGCCGTGGGCACTTAGAAAATTTTCAGAGAGGCGACACTTTGCCATTTTTTCAGAGAGGTGACACTTAGTCGTTTTTTCGAAAGTTGACACTTAGCCGTTTTTTCGAAAGTTGACACTTAGTCGTTTTTTCGAAAGTTGACACTTAGTCGTTTTTTCGCCAAAGTGCCCACCTCCAGCGCGTGCCACGGCGCTTTCCAGGTCTTCTATCCGACCTTGTGCTGTCGAGGACGGCGTGTCCGACGCCGTGGGGAGACCAGCACCATCTCCTCCATACTCGTAAACGAGGTGCTTTGGAAAACGGGGGGAAAGTCGATGAGTACACTGACTACTGGGACCATTTCATTGTACTCTGGCGCACCTGAAGACCAAAAAAGGTACTGCACCTTAGCCCGGGTACCTCACCCCCTGGTACCTCGAGGAGAACTTAGAAAAATTTCGACAAATTTTTGGTGAGCTCCAGGGAGAGAGGCTGATTTTTTGCTTTTTGAGGCCGACCGCCGAACCGGCGCGGGGCGGACTCACAAGCCCCGCAGAGCCGTGGGCACTTAGTCGTTTTTTCGAAAGTTGACACTTAGCCGTTTTTTCGAAAGTTGACACTTAGCCGTTTTTTCGAAAGTCGACACTTAGCCGTTTTTTCGAAAGTTGACACTTAGTCGTTTTTTCGCCGATTTTGCTGGGACCTCCAGGCGAGGACCGGCGTTTTTCGTCTTCCGGGTTCGACCCGGGAACCAGCGCCGAGCGGACACATTCGCTCGCTAGTGCCGTTGGCACTTAGAAAAATTTTCGTTTGTCATGAGCTCCGGGCGGAGAGCGGCGTTTTTCGTCTTCCGGGTTCGACCCGGGAACCAGCGCCGAGCGGACACATTCGCTCGCTAGTGCCGTTGGCACTTAGAAAATTTTTCGTTTGTCATGAGCTCCGGGCGAGGACCGGCGTTTTTCGTCTTCCGGGTTCGACCCGGGAACCAGCGCCGAGCGGACACATTCGCTCGCTAGTGCCGTTGGCACTTAGAAAATTTTTCGTTTGTCATGAGCTCCGGGCGAGGACCGGCGTTTTTCGTCTTCCGGGTTCGACCCGGGAACCAGCGCCGAGTGGACACATTCGCTCGCTAGTGCCGTTGGCACTTAGAAAATTTTTCGTTTGTCATGAGCTCCGGGCGGAGACCGGCGTTTTTCGTCTTCCGGGTTCGACCCGGGAACCAGCGCCGAGCGGACACATTCGCTCGCTAGTGCCGTTGGCACTTAGAAAATTTTTCGTTTGTCATGAGCTCCGGGCGGAGACCGGCGTTTTTCGTCTTCCGGGTTCGACCCGGGAACCAGCGCCGAGCGGACACATTCGCTCGCTAGTGCCGTTGGCACTTAGAAAATTTTTCGTTTGTCATGAGCTCCGGGCGGAGACCGGCGTTTTTCGTCTTCCGGGTTCGACCCGGGAACCAGCGCCGAGCGGACACATTCGCTCGCTAGTGCCGTTGGCACTTAGAAAATTTTTCGTTTGTCATGAGCTCCGGGCGGAGAGCGGCGTTTTTCGTCTTCCGGGTTCGACCCGGGAACCAGCGCCGAGCGGACACATTCGCTCGCTAGTGCCGTTGGCACTTAGAAAATTTTTCGTTTGTCATGAGCTCCGGGCGAGGACCGGCGTTTTTCGTCTTCCGGGTTCGACCCGGGAACCAGCGCCGAGTGGACACATTCGCTCGCTAGTGCCGTTGGCACTTAGAAAATTTTTCGTTTGTCATGAGCTCCGGGCGGAGACCGGCGTTTTTCGTCTTCCGGGTTCGACCCGGGAACCAGCGCCGAGCGGACACATTCGCTCGCTAGTGCCGTTGGCACTTAGAAAAATTTTCGTTTGTCATGAGCTCCGGGCGGAGACCGGCGTTTTTCGTCTTCCGGGTTCGACCCGGGAACCAGCGCCGAGCGGACACATTCGCTCGCTAGTGCCGTTGGCACTTAGAAAATTTTTCGTTTGTCATGAGCTCCGGGCGGAGACCGGCGTTTTTCGTCTTCCGGGTTCGACCCGGGAACCAGCGCCGAGCGGACACATTCGCTCGCTAGTGCCGTTGGCACTTAGAAAATTTTTCGTTTGTCATGAGCTCCGGGCGGAGACCGGCGTTTTTCGTCTTCCGGGTCCGACCCGGGAACCAGCGCCGAGCGGACACATTCGCTCGCTAGTGCCGTTGGCACTTAGAAAATTTTTCGTTTGTCATGAGCTCCGGGCGGAGACCGGCGTTTTTCGTCTTCCGGGTTCGACCCGGGAACCAGCGCCGAGCGGACACATTCGCTCGCTAGTGCCGTTGGCACTTAGAAAATTTTTCGTTTGTCATGAGCTCCGGGCGAGGACCGGCGTTTTTCGTCTTCCGGGTTCGACCCGGGAACCAGCGCCGAGCGGACACATTCGCTCGCTAGTGCCGTTGGCACTTAGAAAATTTTTCGTTTGTCATGAGCTCCGGGCGAGGACCGGCGTTTTTCGTCTTCCGGGTTCGACCCGGGAACCAGCGCCGAGCGGACACATTCGCTCGCTAGTGCCGTTGGCACTTAGAAAATTTTTCGTTTGTCATGAGCTCCGGGCGGAGACCGGCATTTTTCGTCATTCGAGGCCGACGGGGGAACCAGCCGGAGCGGACACGTTTGCTCGGAAGAGCCGTTGGCACTTAGAAAAAATTCCGTGTCTCGTGAGCTCCAGGGGGGACAGGCTGGTTTTATTCATCCGTAGCCGACATGGGAACCAGCGCGGAGCGGATTGGTGTTGCGCTGCCATATACCTCATCTCTCTCAGGAGTCCCCCCCTTATACGTGCCGATGGTGTTTTGGAAAACGGGGGGTAACTGGATGAGTACACTGACTAGGGGGACCAGTACACTAGCGAGTGGGACCAGTACACTGACTAGTGGGACCAACACACTATGAGCGCCTGGTACCTAAAATGGAAGTATAGAGGCCGAATTTCGGGCAAGATCACGCCGGGTTAGGCTTCCAGGACCTCGGCTAAGCAATTTTAACGGGTCGCCCGGTTCTTTTTTGATCCAGCCCGGTTCTTTTTTTATCCAGCCTGGTTCTTTTTACACTTCCAGCTGGAGCTCGGGAGCGGCTTTTTGCACAAGATCACGCCGTGTTAGGCTTCCAGGACCTCGGCTAAGCAATTTTAACGGGTCGCCCGGTTCTTTTTTGATCCAGCCCGGTTCTTTTTTTTATCCAGCCTGGTTCTTTTTACACTTCCAGCTGGAGCTCGGGAGCGGCTTTTTGCACAAGATCACGCCGTGTTAGGCTTCCAGGACCTCGGCTAAGCAATTTTAACGGGTCGCCCGGTTCTTTTTTGATCCAGCCCGGTTCTTTTTTTTATCCAGCCCGGTTCTTTTTACACTTCCAGCTGGAGCTCGGGAGCGGCTTTTTGCACAAGATCACGCCGTGTTAGGCTTCCAGGACCTCGGCTAAGCAATTTTAACGGGTCGCCCGGTTCTTTTTTTTATCCAGCCCGGTTCTTTTTTTATCCAGCCCGGTTCTTTTTACACTTCCAGCTGAAGCTCGGGAGCGGCTTTTTGCACAAGAACACGCCGTGTTAGGCTTCCAGGACCTCGGCTAAGCAATTTTAACGGGTCGCCCGGTTCTTTTTTGATCCAGCCCGGTTCTTTTTTTTATCCAGCCCGGTTCTTTTTACACTTCCAGCTGGAGCTTGGGAGCGGCTTTTTGCACAAGATCACGCCGGGTTAGGCTTCCAGGACCTCGGCTAAGCAATTTTAACGGGTCGCCCGGTTCTTTTTTGATCCAGCCCGGTTCTTTTTTTTATCCAGCCTGGTTCTTTTTACACTTCCAGCTGGAGCTCGGGAGCGGCTATTTGCACAAGATCACGCCGTGTTAGGCTTCCAGGACCTCGGCTAAGCAATTTTAACGGGTCGCCCGGTTCTTTTTTGATCCAGCCCGGTTCTTTTTTTTATCCAGCCCGGTTCTTTTTACACTTCCAGCTGGAGCTCGGGAGCGGCTTTTTGCACAAGATCACGCCGGGTTAGGCTTCCAGGACCTCGGCTAAGCAATTTTAACGGGTCCCCCGGTTCTTTTTTGATCCAGCCCGGTTCTTTTTTTATCCAGCCCGGTTCTTTTTACACTTCCAGCTGGAGCTCGGGAGCGGCTTTTTGCACAAGATCACGCCGTGTTAGGCTTCCAGGACCTCGGCTAAGCAATTTTAACGGGTCGCCCGGTTCTTTTTTGATCCAGCCCGGTTCTTTTTTTTATCCAGCCCGGTTCTTTTTACACTTCCAGCTGGAGCTCGGGAGCGGCTTTTTGCACAAGATCACGCCGGGTTAGGCTTCCAGGACCTCGGCTAAGCAATTTTAACGGGTCGCCCGGTTCTTTTTTGATCCAGCCCGGTTCTTTTTTTATCCAGCCCGGTTCTTTTTACACTTCCAGCTGGAGCTCGGGAGCGGCTTTTTGCACAAGATCACGCCGTGTTAGGCTTCCAGGACCTCGGCTAAGCAATTTTAACGGGTCGCCCGGTTCTTTTTTTGATCCAGCCCGGTTCTTTTTTTATCCAGCCCGGTTCTTTTTACACTTCCAGCTGGAGCTCGGGAGCGGCTTTTTGCACAAGATCACGCCGGGTTAGGCTTCCAGGACCTCGGCTAAGCAATTTTAACGGGTCGCCCGGTTCTTTTTTTTTATCCAGCCCGGTTCTTTTTTGATCCAGCCCGGTTCTTTTTACACTTCCAGCTGGAGCTCGGGAGCGGCTTTTTGCACAAGATCACGCCGTGTTAGGCTTCCAGGACCTCGGCTAAGCAATTTTAACGGGTCGCCCGGTTCTTTTTTTTATCCAGCCCGGTTCTTTTTTTATCCAGCCCGGTTCTTTTTACACTTCCAGCTGGAGCTCGGGAGCGGCTTTTTGCACAAGATCACGCCGGGTTAGGCTTCCAGGACCTCGGCTAAGCAATTTTAACGGGCCGCCCGGTTCTTTTTTTTATCCAGCCCGGTTCTTTTTTGATCCAGCCCGGTTCTTTTTACACTTCCAGCTGGAGCTCGGGAGCGGCTTTTTGCACAAGATCACGCCGTGTTAGGCTTCCAGGACCTCGGCTAAGCAATTTTAACGGGCCGCCCGGTTCTTTTTTGATCCAGCCCGGTTCTTTTTTTATCCAGCCCGGTTCTTTTTACACTTCCAGCTGGAGCTCGGGAGCGGCTTTTTGCACAAGATCACGCCGTGTTAGGCTTCCAGGACCTCGGCTAAGCAATTTTAACGGGTCGCCCGGTTCTTTTTTGATCCAGCCCGGTTCTTTTTTTTATCCAGCCTGGTTCTTTTTACACTTCCAGCTGGAGCTCGGGAGCGGCTTTTTGCACAAGAACACGCCGTGTTAGGCTTCCAGGACCTCGGCTAAGCAATTTTAACGGGTCGCCCGGTTCTTTTTTGATCCAGCCCGGTTCTTTTTCCACTTCCAGCTGGAGCTCAGCAGCGGCTTTTTGCACAAGATCACGCCGGGTTAGGCTTCCAGGACCTCGGCTAAGCACTTCTAACGGGTCGCCCGGTTCTTTTTTTGAACCAGCCCGGTTCTTTTTACACTTCCAGCTGGAGCTCAGCAGCGGCTTTTTGCACAAGATCACGCCGGGTTAGGGTTCCAGGACCTCGGCTAAGCAATTTTAACGGGCCGCCCGGTTCTTTTTTTGATCCAGCCCGGTTCTTTTTACACTTCCAGCTGGAGCTCAGCAGCGGCTTTTTGCACAAGATCACGCCGGGTTAGGCTTCCAGGACCTCGGCTAAGCACTTCTAACGGGCCCTGGTCCACCCCTGCCAGCGCATTTCAAAACTTGGCATTAATTTCGACCTAAGAGACGAAGTCTGATTTTTTTCTACCACTTGGGCGGCCTTTTTGCACCCAGAACACCCGCACCGGCACCATAAATTCGAAGGGTGCCGAGTGCGTCGGCGCAGATTCTGCGACGGAGTGACACTTCCCTCTTGTGGACATTCGGCGGTAGGTGAAATGCGCACTCGGTCTTCTCTTTTCTTTTCCTTCCAGTGAAACTTTGGCAACATTCTGCGAGCTGCTGGCTTCCAGAACCTCGGCCAAGCAGGTGGAGGATTTTTTTTCCACTTCCAGCTGGAGGTGAGGAGGGACTTTTTGGGCAAGATCACGCCGACTTAGCAAGCAAGGTGGAAGTGCCAGCATGCTCCGTGGCTGGAAGTGTGGATGTGCCAGCACCCTCCCTGCCTATGGAAGTGTGGAGCTCCAGCACCCTCCCTGCCTATGGAAGTGTGGAGCTCCAGCACCCTCCCTGCCTATGGAAGTGTGGAGCTCCAGCACCCTCCCTGCCTATGGAAGTGTGGAGCTCCAGCACCCTCCCTGCCTATGGAAGTGTGGAGCTCCAGCACCCTCCCTGCCTATGGAAGTGTGGAGCTCCAGCACCCTCCCTGCCTATGGAAGTGTGGAGCTCCAGCACCCTCCCTGCCTATGGAAGTGTGGAGCTCCAGCACCCTCCCTGCCTATGGAAGTGTGGAGCTCCAGCACCCTCCCTGCCTATGGAAGTGTGGAGCTCCAGCACCCTCCCTGCCTATGGAAGTGTGGAGCTCCAGCACCCTCCCTGCCTAGGGAAGTGTGGAGCTCCAGCACCCTCCCTGCCTATGGAAGTGTGGAGCTCCAGCACCCTCCCTGCCTATGGAAGTGTGGAGCTCCAGCACCCTCCCTGCCTATGGAAGTGTGGAGCTCCAGCACCCTCCCTGCCTATGGAAGTGTGGAGCTCCAGCACCCTCCCTGCCTATGGAAGTGTGGAGCTCCAGCACCCTCCCTGCCTATGGAAGTGTGGAGCTCCAGCACCCTCCCTGCCTATGGAAGTGTGGAGCTCCAGCACCCTCCCTGCCTATGGAAGTGTGGAGCTCCAGCACCCTCCCTGCCTATGGAAGTGTGGAGCTCCAGCACCCTCCCTGCCTATGGAAGTGTGGAGCTCCAGCACCCTCCCTGCCTATGGAAGTGTGGAGCTCCAGCACCCTCCCTGCCTATGGAAGTGTGGAGCTCCAGCACCCTCCCTGCCTAGGGAAGTGTGGAGCTCCAGCACCCTCCCTGCCTATGGAAGTGTGGAGCTCCAGCACCCTCCCTGCCTATGGAAGTGTGGAGCTCCAGCACCCTCCCTGCCTATGGAAGTGTGGAGCTCCAGCACCCTCCCTGCCTATGGAAGTGTGGAGCTCCAGCACCCTCCCTGCCTATGGAAGTGTGGAGCTCCAGCACCCTCCCTGCCTATGGAAGTGTGGAGCTCCAGCACCCTCCCTGCCTATGGAAGTGTGGAGCTCCAGCACCCTCCCTGCCTATGGAAGTGTGGAGCTCCAGCACCCTCCCTGCCTATGGAAGTGTGGAGCTCCAGCACCCTCCCTGCCTATGGAAGTGTGGAGCTCCAGCACCCTCCCTGCCTATGGAAGTGTGGAGCTCCAGCACCCTCCCTGCCTATGGAAGTGTGGAGCTCCAGCACCCTCCCTGCCTATGGAAGTGTGGAGCTCCAGCACCCTCCCTGCCTATGGAAGTGTGGAGCTCCAGCACCCTCCCTGCCTATGGAAGTGTGGAGCTCCAGCACCCTCCCTGCCTATGGAAGTGTGGAGCTCCAGCACCCTCCCTGCCTATGGAAGTGTGGAGCTCCAGCACCCTCCCTGCCTATGGAAGTGTGGAGCTCCAGCACCCTCCCTGCCTATGGAAGTGTGGAGCTCCAGCACCCTCCCTGCCTATGGAAGTGTGGAGCTCCAGCACCCTCCCTGCCTATGGAAGTGTGGAGCTCCAGCACCCTCCCTGCCTATGGAAGTGTGGAGCTCCAGCACCCTCCCTGCCTATGGAAGTGTGGAGCTCCAGCACCCTCCCTGCCTATGGAAGAGCCACCTCCGCGGGCATGCTGCTCAACCACGCCGGCCCAGAGTTCCAGCCGCTCGGCTACACTCTCTCACAAGCCCCGCCTGGAGCTCCCCAGCCCGCCCCTGGTACCTCAACTACCGAGGCCAGCCGCTCGACCAGGCCGGCCCAGAGTTCCAGCCGCTCGGCTTCACTCTCTCACAAGCCCCGCCTGGAGCTCCCCAGCCCGCCCCTGGTACCTCAACTACCGAGGCCAGCCGCTCGACCAGGCCGGCCGAGAGTTCCAGCCGCTCGGCTTCACTCTCTCACAAGACCCGCCTGGAGCTCCCCGCCCCACCCCTGGTACCTCAACTACCGAGGCCAGCCGCTCGACCACGCCGGCGCAGAGTTCCAGCCGCTCGGATAAGCTCTGTCACTCACCCGCCGCGCAGCCACCGGTAACGGGGAAATGTCGCCGCCTGGCGGACACGCCGTTGTAAATGAATGGGCTTTCGCACTTAGTGCAATTTTCGCCAACTCTCTGACTGGAGCTATGGAAGTATGGAGCTATGGAGCCACCAGCCACCCAGGCTGGAGCTATGGAGCCATGGAGCTCTGGTGCTATGGAGCTCTGGAGGTATGGAGCTATGGAGCTATGGAGCTATGGAGCTATGGAGCCCTGGAGCTCTGGAGGTATAGAGCTATGGTGCTATGGAGCTCTGAAGCCATGGAGCTCTGGTGCTATGGAGCTCTGGAGGTATGGAGCTCTGGAGGTATGGAGCTATGGAGCCCTGGAGCCCTGGAGCTATGGAGCCCTGGAGCTATGGAGCCCTGGAGCCCTGGAGCTATGGAGCCCTGGAGCTATGGAGCTATGGAGCCCTGGAGCTATGGAGCTATGGAGCTCTGGTGCTATGGAGCTATGGAGCTCTGGTGCTATGGAGCTATGGAGCTCTGGTGCTATGGAGCTATGGAGCTCTGGTGCTATGGAGCTATGGAGCTCTGGTGCTATGGAGCTATGGAGCTCTGGTGCTATGGAGCTATGGAGCTCTGGTGCTATGGAGCTATGGAGCTCTGGTGCTATGGAGCTATGGAGCTCTGGTGCTATGGAGCTATGGAGCTATGGAGCTCTGGTGCTATGGAGCTATGGAGCTCTGGTGCTATGGAGCTATGGAGCTCTGGTGCTATGGAGCTATGGAGCTCTGGTGCTATGGAGCTCTGGTGCTATGGAGCTATGGAGCTCTGGTGCTATGGAGCTCTGGAGCTCTGGAGGTATGGAGCTATGGAGCCACCAGCCAGCACCCTCCGTGGCTGGATCAATGGAAGTGTTTTAGGTACCAGGCAGCCAAAGGGCCGAGGCCTCACGCTCGACCACGCCGGCGCAGAGTTCCAGCCGCTCGGATAAGCTCTGTCACTCACCCGCCGCGCAGCCACCGGTAACGGGGAAATGTCGCCGCCTTGTGGACACGCCGTTGTAAATGAATGGGCTTTCGCACTTAGTGCAATTTTAGCCAACTCTCTGACTGGAGCTATGGAAGTATGGAGCTATGGAGCCACCAGCCACCCAGGCTGGAGCTATGGAGCTATGGAGCTCTGGTGCTATGGAGCTATGGAGCTCTGGTGCTATGGAGCTATGGAGCTCTGGTGCTATGGAGCTATGGAGCTCTGGTGCTATGGAGCTATGGAGCTCTGGTGCTATGGAGCTATGGAGCTCTGGTGCTATGGAGCTATGGAGCTCTGGTGCTATGGAGCTATGGAGCTCTGGTGCTATGGAGCTATGGAGCTCTGGTGCTATGGAGCTATGGAGCTCTGGTGCTATGGAGCTATGGAGCTCTGGTGCTATGGAGCTATGGAGCTCTGGTGCTATGGAGCTATGGAGCTATGGAGCCACCAGCCAGCACCCTCCGTGGCTGGATCAATGGAAGTGTTTTAGGTACCAGGCAGCCAAAGGGCCGGGGCCTCACGCTCGACCACGCCGGCGCAGAGTTCCAGCCGCTCGGATAAGCTCTGTCACTCACCCGCCACGCAGCCACCGGTAACGGGGAAATGTCGCCGCCTGGCGGACACGCCGTTGTAAATGAATGGGCTTTCGCACTTAGTGCAATTTTCGCCAACTCTCTGACTGGAGCTATGGAAGTATGGAGCTATGGAGCCACCAGCCACCCAGGCTGGAGCTATGGAGCTCTGGAGGTATGGAGCTATGGAGCCCTGGAGCTATGGAGCTATGGAGCCCTGGAGCTATGGAGCCCTGGAGCTATGGAGCTATGGAGCTCTGGTGCTATGGAGCTATGGAGCTCTGGTGCTATGGAGCTATGGAGCTCTGGTGCTATGGAGCTATGGAGCTCTGGTGCTATGGAGCTATGGAGCTCTGGTGCTATGGAGCTATGGAGCTCTGGTGCTATGGAGCTATGGAGCTCTGGTGCTATGGAGCTATGGAGCTCTGGTGCTATGGAGCTATGGAGCTCTGGTGCTATGGAGCTATGGAGCTATGGAGCCACCAGCCAGCACCCTCCGTGGCTGGATCAATGGAAGTGTTTTAGGTACCAGGCAGCCAAAGGGCCGGGGCCTCACGCTCGACCACGCCGGCGCAGAGTTCCAGCCGCTCGGATAAGCTCTGTCACTCACCCGCCACGCAGCCACCGGTAACGGGGAAATGTCGCCG